>NW_028234429.1:11308945-11311445 GCF_977035675.1 Penaeus japonicus | reverse complement strand
CTCTCTCTTTTACCCTCCCTCCCTCCCTCCTTCCATCTGTCCCGCTGCCCCCCCCTCTCTCTCTCCCTCTCCTCTTTTCTCCCTTTCTCCCTCTCTCCATTCTCTTCTCTTCTCTTCTCTTCCTTCCTTCCTTCCTTCTTTCCTTCCTCCCGTCTTCCCTCTCTCATTAACTCATTCTAAGAAATTACATCCCAGACATCAAGTTCGCAGGGTTTGTATTTTGAACCATATGTCCGAGAGAGCATTTTTTCGCTCGAGTGTCCTCTTCCGGGTCGTTTTTTGCGGTGTTGTACTAGTTTTCCTTCTTTCTCTTGGTTCTCTTCTCTTCTTGCTTCTCCTCTTTGCACCTTTTTTTCATGTTCTATCCTCCTTTTTACCTCTCCCTCTTCCCCCGCCCTTCCCCTCCCCTACCTTCCTCTTCCATTTCCCTCCCCCTCCCCCTCCCCCCTCCCCTCCTTCCAGATTCGACCCCTAGTAACTATCCCCACTCCTTCTTCCCTCCCTCTCCCCCTCTACCCCCCACCCCACCCCACCCCCACCCCGCATAGAGCCCGAGCGACGGTCTGAAAGGAAGTTTGGTCGTCTATTTCACTCTGAAGATCATGCCTCGCTATTTTACTCCGCGTCGTGACCCCGAGGACCGAGACGCTAAAAATACTCGTCAACAATACCCGAAGTCGCATAGATATCAGCCGGGGTGAGGTGGGGTGGGTGGGGGGTGTAGGTCTTTATCATTGCTGGTCTCTGCGATGGGGAGGGAGGGAGGGAGGGAGGGAGGGAGGGAGGAGAAGAGGGAAACAAAGAGAAACTTTTTTTTTGTTTAATTCTATCTTTCTCTTTCTCCTTTTTTTACGTTCTCTTTTCTCGTTTACATAAGTAAGGGATAAAAACTCCTCCATCTTACAGGTTTGTATAGTTTTTTTTTCACATATCATATCGGTTTCTATTTAATTTTCTCTCTCTCTCTCTCTCTCTCTCTCTCTCTCTCTCCCTCTCTCTCTCTCTTTCTCTTCCCCCTCTCTCTGTTTCTCTCTCTCTTCCCTCTCCCTCTTCCTCACTCTCTCCCTCGCATACGTAAGAATACACCAACGCATGCACAACCTATTCTTGCAGCATCACCATTATCTCTTACGAGCAGCGTACGTGAATTATCAGCGACGTCGTACCATATATACTTCGCGCATAACCCTGGAGAGTCATATAACCAGCGCCCTCTACAACAGG
This sequence comes from Penaeus japonicus, assembly GCF_977035675.1. Taxonomy (NCBI): domain Eukaryota; kingdom Metazoa; phylum Arthropoda; class Malacostraca; order Decapoda; family Penaeidae; genus Penaeus; species Penaeus japonicus. Next base: position 11,310,221 of record NW_028234429.1, on the reverse strand, counting down.
CCCTCATTGCGAAAAAGTTCCGTCCCGTTTCTTATTCTTATCCCTAGTTTTTTTTTTCTTTTTTACCCTTCTTACCTCCCAACCCCCTCCCTTCCCCTTCCCCTTCCCCATACCCCTCCGTCTGTACCTGTACTCCTCCCTCCCCTCACCATCTCTTGCCCCACCTCCCCCTCTACCTATACCTTCCCCCTACCCCCCCCCACCGCTCTTCCCCCTCTATCTGACCCCACCCCCCTGTTCCCCTCCAGGTACATATCACCCGTATAATCGCCGCCGAACTGGCTGCAATCTTCTGCACACTCGCTCCAGGGTCATGTTATCTGCACATATCTGTCTCCCGTCCGGCTCGCACTGAACAAACATTTCATTTCTCATAATATAGTGCCACTAGGTTAACGAAACTGCAGAAATATTCGTGTGCGTCTACATATATATATATATATATATATATATATATATATATATATATATATATATATATATATATGTATATATATATATATATATATATATAATATATATATTAAATATATATACTTATATATATATATATATTATATATATATATTATATATATATGTATATATATGTATATATATATATATATATATATATATATATTATATATATATATATATATATATATATATATATGTATATATATATATATATATATATGTGTATATGTATATATATACATATATAAATATATATGTATATGTGTGTGTGTGTGTGTGTGTGTGTGTGTGTGTGTGTGTGTGTGTGTGTGTGTGTGTGTGTCTGTCTGTCTGTGTGTGCATGTGTGCATCTGTGTCTGTGTGTTTGCATGAGCATGTGTATGTGTATGTAAATGTGTATGTGTATGTGTGTGTGTATATGTATATTTCATATACATATATACATGCATACGTACTTACACACTCACAGACACACAGACACACACACACACACACACACACACACACACACACACACACACACACACACACACACACACACACACACACATATATATATATATATATATATATATATACATATATATATATATATATATATATATATATATATATATATACATACATAAAGAGATAGCTACATAGATTGGTAGAAAGATATGAATAATCAGATATACAAATATAAGCAGGGAAGCACTTCCACAAATCTTTGATAGAGATATAAAAAATCCTAGCGTTGGATATGCCACTTACTTACGAACTATCGACGTGTGTATGAATTCCTTATCAAAGCTACCAGAATACCAGACATACTACAT
>NW_028234429.1:11293945-11298945 GCF_977035675.1 Penaeus japonicus | reverse complement strand
GTGTCTGAGCGATCGTGCGCGGGAGTAGAACGGGATGCGTGCGGTGGAACCTGTTGGGTGAGGGGAGGAGGAGGCGGGGGACATGTGTATGTCGGTTTACAGGGTGGAGGTGCAATTTGCTATAAGACTTCATGCAATCACTTCCTCCCATTTTTTAATAATCTGCAAGCGAACAATAAAGCACAGCAGGCAATCTCCCACATATAAAGACTCCTGAAACCGCAATCTCTACAGAGCAACCTTTGAAAAATAACTTTTCCTAAAATTATATGAATAAAATCAAATGTGAAAACTACATATAAGGAAAAAAATAAATGGGCATCTTTCCTGTTACTACCTTCGATAAATCCTCTGCCGTTGCAATCTATACGTCCATTTGTAACAAGATGATTGCAAATCAGCCTAGACATTGATCTACATGCATGAGGTGTTACATGCAACTTAGACTGACTTGCACTTTGATGTATTCCTTTGCTATGGAGTCCTCGTTTTTCCTTTCCCGCTTGTTTCGTTAGGAAGAAAACCAATAAAGAGAGAGAGAGAGAGAGAGAGAGAGAGAGAGAGAGAGAGAGAGAGAGAGAGAGAGAGAGAGAGAGAGAGAAGAAGGAGAGAGGACGCAGAGATAGAGAGAGCGGAGAGAGAGAGAGAGAGAGAGAGGAGAGAGGGGAGAGAGAGAGAGGAGTGTGAGAGAGAGAGAGGAGAGAGAGAGAAGAGAGAGAGAGGGAGAAAGAGAGAGAGAGGGGAGGAGAGAGAAGACACAAGAGGAGACAGAGAGGGGCAGATAAAAGAGAGAGAGAGAGAGAGACAGAGAGAAAAGAGGGAGAGGAGAGAAGGAGGACTGAGAGTCAGAGAGAGAGAGAACAAGTGAGAGAGAGGGGAGGAGAGGAAGGAAGAGAGAGAGAGAGGGAGAGAGAGAGAGAGAGAGAGAGAGAGAGAGAGAGAGAGAGAGAGAGAGAGAGAGAGAGAGAGAGAGAGAGAGAGAGGAGAGAGAGTAGCATATGGGGAAAACTGAGACCCAGATGTTGGCTTGATACACTTTGCGGATACGTGTAAATGCTAATGATATTCCTAATGAGTCTCTTTCGACTTCAAAAGCTTCTCGGGATGAGGGGTTGTGAGGAGGTTGATGCATCTGAATAAAGTAGATGCTGTGTGCAACAAGAAGAACCTGCGAGGCCCCGTCTTGGTGAAGTGAAGCGGGTGAAAGTGGTGATGTTGGATTCACAACACTGTTTGCTTTAGGGTACATTGAGCATCAGTATATACATCTTTGGGACGTCTCTTTTTTCTTCTCTCTTCTCTCTTCTCTCTCTCTCTCTCTTTTCTCTCTCTCTCTCTCTCTCTCTCTCTCTCTCTCTCTCTCTCTCTCTCTCTCTCTCTCTCTCTCTCTCTCTCTCTCTCTCTCTCTCTGAACAATTTCTTCTTCCTCTTCTCTATTTCTTTCTCCTTTCTTCTTACAACAATCTTCACTCTCTCTTCTCTTCTCTCTGCCCAATTTCCTCTTCCTCTTCTCTATTTCTTTCTCCTTTCTTCTTACAACAATCTTCACTCTCTCTTCTCATCTCTTCTCTTCTCTTATCTCAATCTCTCTCAATTTCTCTCTGTCTGTCTGTCTGTCTGTCTGTCTGTCTCTCCCTCTCTCTCTCATGAACCTATGTCCAGTCAGACGACCTTGGCAGCCTCGACCAGCCCTTGTGTACTGTGCAGCTCCTGGGCGATTCCACGACACTCGATAACCAGTTTCTCGGCGCATAACCAAAGCCAGCTGGAACACGTTCTCTTCCATGACGTTGTCCCTGGCAGGTGGAACATCCCATGCCCCCCATCTGTGGTCCCGGAGGTTGAAACAGATGCTCTTTCACAACGGCGGGCCAACTGGAACGTGTTCTCTTCCACAACCCTGACCTATCCAGCTGTAACCTGCCCTCTCTACAAGACTGATCCTGCTGGCTGCAACATGACCCCTTCACAACACCGTGAAACGTGTCCTCTTTCACAACAATGACCCTGTCAGCTGGAATGTTGTCTGTTACACAAGGCTTTGTCAAGTAAAGTGGGGGGCTTTTCAGCACGTGTAAAACAGCTGAATGACATTGATAAAGTTGTCACGGTTCTGAAATCAGAGTCTATGAAGTTATTACTTGGATGAATATTTAATATTAGTATTTCATCATGATGAATCAACATCTTTCACAAGTCCTCGTGTTTGTACCATATGCCATGAAAAGCGTGAATCGGCCGCAGCAATCTGGTCATTCGCCTCACTCCCCTTGCAAAGTGACACCCCATTTACTTTAAATCCGATGTGATGGGGATTTGAGTAACGTATCCCAGATTAATATGTTTTTCTCATCATCCTCGGTCAGACGTCGAGGTGCGCCATCAGCCCTCGCAGAACCGTCTCAGACACGCCTCTCGCCACGATCGGAGGGAGGCACCCCGGGGGATTCAGGGGGACGTGGTCGCCGAAGTGAACCCTGCCGGATTGCGATGCTAATCTCCGCCTCCTCCGCTGGCCTTTATCGTCATACTTTATTGTGGTTCAATGCTAATTCCTTGACCGTGTCACCGAACGTCGCAAAAACCGGCTCGAGGTTCCTCGCATCGCGTCCTTTTCGGACATCGAGTCCCACGCACTTACACACATTCATATACACACATGAAATAGATATATAAAAAACGTATACACATAAGCACACCGAAGTACTCATACACACACACAGACACAGACACACACACACACACACACACACACACACACACACACACACACATATATATATATATATATATATATATATATATATATATATATATATATATATATATATATAGAGAGAGAGAGAGAGAGAGAGAGAGAGAGAGAGAGAGAGAGAGAGAGAGAAGGAAAAGAAAAAGATTCCGCCGTAGCCCAAATGCCATGAAAGGTCGTACAGAGACAAAGCCCATGGCATCTCCTTCCAGAACAGCATTTTGTCACAGCGTCGAGAAGGGAGACGACAGCCCTCATAGTCACACGCTTCCCCCCACCCACCCACCCCCCTACCCCGCACCCCTCCACCCGCCCACGAAATGCAACATTCCCTCGCCGTGAATCTCGGTATAAGATCCCGGGAGTAAAATATCTCCTCCCCCCCACCCCACCCCGTCTTTACCATCAACCGTAAATATGGCGGGCTCTGCAGTTGCACATTTTTCTTTCACTATCATAATACCCTCTCTGTCTCTAAGCTTCCAGACCCCTTATACGAACCTCGATGGAAGTTACAGACAAAAGAGATCGCCACCGTAAAAGGTAGAGCGTTTTAATTAGGCGTCAGAAGTCTCACTGTAAGATGCGGAGTGACGCGTCGGCTTTGTTCCCGATCTCATCTTCGCTAATTAGAGACACGAGGTTCGAGTCCCTCTTTGGCACCCCCCCACCCTCTCCTCCTCCTCCTCCTCCTCCTCCTCTTTTCCTCCCTTCCCCCCTTCTCCTACCCCCCATCCCCCACCCCCAATCAACCCCCCCGGAACCTTCCCTCCTCTTCCGCTCCTCATCCTTACGCAACTCGTCCCCCTCCTTCCCTCCTTTCCACATATTCCTTACCTCCCCCTCCCCCCTCCTGCTCTTCCTCATATCCTGTGCCACCTTTCTCACACATGCACTCCCCCCCCCACCCCATGGAATCTGTCTCTCCCTCTATCTCTCTGACTGGCCTCGAGTCTACCTATCTGTCTGTCGGTCTGCCTCACTGGCGATTTATCTGTCTATCTGTCTGTCTGTCTATCTGTCTATCTGTCTCTTTCTGTCTCCTTCATTTGGTTCCATTTTTGTCACCCTTTTCCCCTCTTTCTATCCCCCTTTTTCCCTAGCTTCCAATCTATCCCTTCCTCCACCCTTTCTTCAGTATTTTCTCTTCCCCTCTCCCTTCCTCTCCTTCATTCTCTTCCTTCCTCCCGTCATGCCATTTACTCCCTATATACCTTCCTTCTCTCTCTCATTCTCTTCCTCCCTACCTTCCAATTCCTCCAACCCTTCTCATCCCCTCCCTCTTATTCCATTTCCTCCCTCCCTCCCTCCTCGCTTTCAATTTTCTCCTTCCCTTCCTTCCCGTCTATTCCCTTTCCCCTCTCCTTCCTTCCCTTCCCTTTCCTTCCCTTCTATTCCCTTTCCCCTCTCCTTCCTTCCTTCCCTTTCCTTCCCTTCCCTTCCCTTCCCTTCCCTTCCCTTTCCTTTCCTTCCCTTCCCCTCCCTTTCCTTCCCTTCCCTACTATCTCTCTCTCCCTTCTCTCCCTCTGTCCCCTCCCTCCCTCCCTCCCCCTTGTCACCACCGGCCAGAGCAAACCGTGCACGCGTCCCGCAGGTCACAAATGTTTTCAGATACAGAGGGCGCCGAGAGAGCCAGACATGGCGCCGGGGAAAGGGGGTGGAACGGCAGGATAAGTGAATGAGGTGAAATGCGTGTGTGTGTGTGTGTGTGAAGAGAGAGAGAGAAAGAGAGAGAGCTCGAGTAGAGAGCTGAGCGAGCGTCGAGAGAGTAGAGTGACGAGATCGAGAATTGAGGAGATTGAGAGAGAGAGAGAGAGAGAAGAGAGAAAGAGAGAGGAAAAGAGAAGAGTGTGTGAAGAAAGAGAGAGAGAAAGAAAGAAAGAAAGGGAAGAGAGAGAGGGAAGAGAGAGAGATAGAGAGAGAGAGAGAGAGAGAGAGTGAGAGAGAGAGAGAGAGCAGAAGGGTTGGATGATTATGAGAGATTAGAGAGGTTAGTTTAGAGTTAGAATACGATGAATATATATGTCGATAGAATCGACTGTGATGGAGAGAGAGAGAGAGAGAGAGCGAGAGCTTGAGAGAGAAGAGTAGGTCTGTGCTTAAGAGTATCGATAGAGGTGTTGCGCGGTAGAGATGAGAGAGACAGAGAGAGAGAGAGACAGAGAAGAGAGAGCTTGATAGACAGATGACCATATGGAAAGAGAGCGGAGGGACGAGAAGTATGTGGTAGATATAATGATGAAGCTAT
>NW_028234429.1:11268945-11286445 GCF_977035675.1 Penaeus japonicus | reverse complement strand
ACATGATGAAAGGGGAGAGGAGGGGAGAAGGTAGACGGAAGGAGAGAGGTGTGTGTGTGTGTGTGTGTGTGTGTGTGTGTGTGTGTGTGTGTGTGTGTGTGTGTGTGTGTGTGTGTGTGTGTGTGTGTGTGTGTGTGTGTGTGTGTGTGTTGTGTGTGTGTGTGGTGTGTGTGTGTGTGTGTGTGTGTGTGTGTGTGTGTGTGTGTGTGTGGTGTGTGTGTGTGTGTGTGTGTGTGTGTGTGTGTGTGTGTGTGTGTGTGGTGTGTGTTGGCTTTTTGTGGGTGTGTTTGGTGTGTGTGTTTGTGTGTGTGTGTGGGTTGTGGGTGTTTTGTTGTGTGTTTGTGTGTGTGTGTGTAAATAAAGTGTGTGAAATAAATGAAATATAAAGGGTGTAGTGTATGTGTGATAGATAGATAGAGAAATATAGATAGATAGAAAGATAGATAAATAGAGAGATAGATAGATAGAGAGAGAGAGAGAGCAGATCCAAGAAGGAAAAGAAAGGGGAGGCGGACTGTGAGAGATGCGTAGGTGGAAGAGAAAGTAACAGGCGCAATGGAGAGCGAGAAATACTCAAGGGAACAGACATGGGCGATGATAATCATGTGAAAGATAAAAAAGAGAGACAGAGGAGTGATAGATGATGAAAGTGCCCAAGAAAGGAATGCCGTGTACGTGGAATACATAAAGCGGTGACACTGAGAGAGAGAGAGAGAGAGAGAGAGAGAGAGAGAGAGAGAGAGAGAGAGAGAGAGAGAGAGAGAGAGAGAGAGAGAGAGAGAGAGAGAGAGAGAGAGAGAGAGAGAGAGAGAGAGAGAGAGAGAGAGAGAGAGAGAGAGAGAGAGAGAGAGGAGAGAGAGAGAGAGAGAGAGAGAGAGAGAGAGGGGGGGGGGGTGATGGAGAGGGAGAAAGACGAGAGAGAGAGAGGGGGGAGGGAGGAGGGAGGGAGGGAGGGAGGGAGGGAGGAGGGAGGGAGAGAGAGAGAGAGAGAGAGAGAGGAGGAGAGGAGAGAGAGAGAGAGGAGAGGAGAGGAGAGGTGAGAGAGAGAGGAGAGAGGAGGAGGAGAGAGAGGAGGAGAGAGGAGAGAGAGGGAAAGAGAGAGGAGAGAGGAGAGAGAGAGAAGAGAGGGAGAGAGGGAGGGAAAGAGAGAGAGAGAGAGAGGGGGGGGAGAGGGAGGGAGTGATGGAGAGGGAGAGAGACAGAGAGAGAGAGGGGGGAGGGAAGGAGGGAGGGAGGGAGAGAGAGAGAGGGGGGGAGGGAGGGATGGAGAGGGAGAGAGACAGAGAGGGAGAGGGAGAGGGAGAGAGTGAGGGATGGAGAGGGAGAGAGAGAGGGAGGGATGGAGATGGAGAGGGAGAGAGACAGAGAGGGAGAGGGAGAGGGAGGGAGAGAGAGACAGAGAGGGAAAGGGAGAGGGAGAGGAAGAGAGAGAGGGAGAAGGAGGGAGGGAGAAAGAGAGAGAGAGAGAGAGAGAGAGAGAGAGAGAGAGAGAGAGAGAGAGAGAGAGAGAGAGAGAGAGAGAGAGAGAAAGAGCATACAACTATCATGATGAAAGTGTATTGGTCTTGACGTAAGGACGTAAGTAATGTGCTCGTCCATGACTACCATAAATAAGGGAACTCTGAATGCAATTTATTTGTGTCTGCGACTTTGTGTACGAAAGCAGTAGACAAACAAAAACTGTACTTATCTATTACGAGAGTTTTAACAGATACAAAGTACATTTACACTGGTGAATAAAGTATATCAACAACCAGTAACATTATTCAAAATTTAGGCTCTAAAAAATTGTGGAAAATTAAAGACAACATTCCTAACCATCGTGGACACTTAATGGAACACCTCCTCCTTCGTTGCGAAATGATCGGCGAATGAATCTTGCTCACATCTTGAGTCTTTGCGCTGGGTACAGAAAGCCGCATAGTGGCATGGGAGCGATGCCCCCCCCCCCTCCTTACTTCTCTCTTTGCCCTCCACACCTTGTCCTCGTTCCTCTCTCTTGCCCTCCCTTGCCCCCCATCCCCCCACCGACTTGCCCCCCCCCCACCTCCTCTGTCCTCCTTCCTCCCCCCCACCCCCGTCTCGAGGAGGGGTGACGCCACTCGCCCTCTTCCATCACCGTTTACTCTGTCAACTCGGTTCTCCGACATGACTGCAGGACCCGAGCTGGCTGGCATCACGTCGCTACGCTTCTTCTCCGCTGCAGGTCTCGGGTCCTAAGAGCAAGCGTGCGAGCTTATCTTGATAATGAATAAAAATCACTTGACAACAAAATTGCATAAAACAAACTCAGGGAGTGTTCAGCATGATAACTTTGTCCCCTCCTGAAACTCGCGATGGAGGCATCATGCCGAGGGGAGGAGGAGGAGGAGGAGGAGGAGGAGGAGGAGAGAGAGTGAGAATCGAGGGAGGGAAGGAACGGGAGAAAGATGAGGATGATGGAGTAAGATAGACGGCGAGGAAGAATGAGGGAAAAAAGAAAGAATGTAATGATGAGGGAAGGGGGAGGGGTACCACGAAGGAGTAAAATGAGCAGAAAGGATGAGCACAAGCACGCAGAGAAAACTATCAAAGATCAAAATGAAAAAAGAAAAGAAGAAAAATAAGAAGACAACCACCCCCTCCCCTCCCCTCCCCTAAGTCCCCAAGAGGCGTCGCTCCTGTCCCGACGGCGACGCAACCCGGGGACCCCATCCATCGCCGCCGCCGCCGCCGCCGTCCGTAGTTCGAAGTTGTCTGTCACGCCGCCGATCACAGCAATAACGACCAGCCAAGCACCGCCCGCGGCCCGTAACCACCCCGCCCGCGTCACGACCCCCGCTGTAATCACAAACAAGCGAGTTGCAATACCTCCAGATTGGCAGCCTTGCAATGCCTTTCCTCACGGCGCCGCGCTCGCACGACCGCCGGGATCCCTCGCTACTTTCCCTCCTGCCGCATGCGGGAAGCGGAGCGGCTGCGGCGATGGTGATCCCGGTCGTGATGGTGATGAGGGTGATGAAGGGATGAGGCTCGGGAGAATGATGACCGAGGCATACAGTGATAATGAGGATGGTGATGATGGTAGTGGTTGTGGTGGTGATGGTGATGACTGTGATGTCAGTGATGGTAATGATGATAATGGTGGTGGTGTTCAATAATAATAATAATGATGGTAATAACAGTAACAAAATGCTAATGCTAATACATTAATCATCTCATCACATCTACCATTATCATTACTACTCTCACGCATCATCGGCGCTCCCTCTTATCATAATCACTCATCAATATCATTCCTATCATCTTCTGTCATTGCAAAATAAAATCGCTGACATTATCACTTTCTTCGTTTGTCAGACTCCGGCCTTGATTGACGTAATGTGCGCGTCTGCCTCGCTCTCTCTCTCTCTTTCTCTTTCTTTCTCTCTCTTTCTCGTTCTCGTTCACATCCTCGTTTTCTTTCTCCCTCCCTCTCTCTCTCTCTCTCTCTCTCTCTTTCTCTCTCTCTCTCTCTCTCTCTCTCTCTCTCTCTCTCTCTCTCTCTCTCTCTCTCTCTCTCTCTTTCTCTCTTTCTCTCTTTCTCTCTCTCTCTCTCTCTCTCTCTCTCTCTCTCTCTCTCTCTCTCTCTCTCTCTCTCTCTCTTTCTTTCTCTTTCTCGTTCACGTCCTCGTTTTCTTTCTCCCTCTCTCTTTCTCTCGTTCTCTCTGTATCCTATCGCCATCATCCCCATCATCTGCTTGTGGCGACTGTCCTCTTTCCCTTCACGTCCTCCGCTCTCACTGTACCTCTCCTGCATACCATAATACCCGTACTTCCATGATCTATATCCAAGCATGGTCTCTACACCGCTGTGCTACTTGCCTTACCAGGATCTCTACACTACCATGGTCTGTACCCTAACTTTATCTCTCTACTACCATCATTTCTACCTTACCTTGACCTCTCTCTACTACCATGACCACAGCTTTACCATGATATCAGCCCTGCCATGCTTTCTGCCTCATCACCAGCCCCGTGCTATCACCATGACCTCTGCACTACCACGATTCCTGTGCACCTCACATTCCCCAGCTCCCTCCCCAGCGTGTCCCCTGAGCTGGCAACATCCAGTACATGGAGACAACGCTACCTCTAGCTCGGCGCCGAAGGTCAGCGCTAATTAGCAAAGATACTGTCGAGTTTCTCATAAGTTTCTGTACTGCAGAGTCATCTCGGAAACGTATGTATACGTATTTTGGTTTCATGTTTTTTTTTTTCCCTGCTGCGAAAACATATGACCGTACGTTTGAAACTAGGTTTAAAACTGAATAGCTGACAGTAAGTAAGTAAGTCAGCAAAAAGGATCATTCAATAAGTCAGCTACAACGATTCTCCAGTCAGTAATCGCATATGCCTCGAGGCTATTAATATCTCCTATAGCATGTCCCATTCGTCCCCCTACACTCGTCACAGACCCCATTCAAGTCCTCGTCGTGTCAGCAGCACCAGCCACGCCGCCGCCAGAGTCCACCAGCACGAGCCCCAGTGTCAAAAACCCTTGCCTGTTCAGCCTAGAAATTCCACCCAGCTGATCCGACACAGGAAAGCTGCGCGATAAGCTTGTACTCCCTTGGTCGCTTACGAAGAGTCGGTCCCAGTCCCTCTCTCTCCTGCCACCCTCAGACATAGATAGTAGAATGGGGGAGAGAAAAAAATTCCCGATGCGACCATTTCACTTTTCCAGCATTTCCCTGCCAACATTTCTTTCCCTAAATCACAAAAAAATAGTTGGGCTTAACGGCGGCTGGTCGTTCAATCCGACGATAAAGGCGTTTAACCTAACCCCGACTGAATATAACTGCCACATTAGGCTATACGGGTCCAACGCCATTACAAAATAATTATCCCTAACATCATTTCTTTGTTTACAGCCTCACACGCGTACGGCCGGGACTGCCGTACGCTTCGCTCCCGTCACAAAGACACAACGGATCCCGGAAACGGACTCCTAACACTTGTTTCTCCGTCACGCTCGCTCACCTCCCCCCCTTATCCCCCTATCCCCCCGGCACCCTGGCATCGCGGCACACTGGCACTCTCTTACCTCGATCATTAATGCATTCAGCTGTGAGACAGTGAGAGACGTACTGGCCCTTCCATCTCGCCTCGCCGTTCGTAACTAGACCGCTGCCCAATATAAATATCAAAATTCGCAAGACCTTGACACACGCATGACAGACAGCCAAACAACTGTCAAGCTAAAAGCGCTGTCATAAATATCTTCTAGGTGTAATGACAGTGCCAGCTCTCTCCCTACCGTCCCCTCCCCTCTATCCCTCGTCCTCCCCGCCCCCCTCTCCATGGGAACAAAATGACATAATAGTAGCAACAGTTATGCTAATGATGTTGTTTGATGATCACGACGACGAGGGTGGTGGTGTTGGTGGTGCTGGTGATGGCGTACGTGAAGGTGGTGGTGGTGGTGGTAGTGATGGTGGTGGCAGTGATGGTATAAGTGAAGGTGGTGGTGGTGGTGATGGTGATGGTGATGATGATGATGATGATGATGATGATGATGATGATGATGATGGTGATGATGATGATGACGTTGATGATGTGATGATGATGATAATTGACAATATCGTTGATAATAATATGTTAACTACATGGTATAATAGTAATCCTAAAAAAAACAATAATAATATCATCATCAATTGCACATCATCTGGTAAGCACAGCTCTGCCCATGGTCTAGGTGAGGCTTACGTGGGCTGGCCGAGGAAGCAGCAGTGTCCAAGGTGTGAAGCTGTCCTCCCCCTCCCACTTCCTTACCCTCTCCCTCCCCCCTCCTTCACACCCCCCCCCCTTGCTGCTCGGAGGGCATTTAAGAAAGCTTGGAATTGGTCATAGAGGAGGATGACGAAGAATAAAAGAAACAATAATCATACGATCGAAACAAATTTGCAATTGCATTTAAACCTTTACCAAGAACCTGCAATCTCAAGGTCTCTTGTCTTAACACTTTTCCTTGATTTCCTTTTCCTTAAGTCTTTGTCTCTATGTGTTTGGCTATTTGTATGTCTCTTTTTATATATATTTGTGTGTGTGTGTGTGTGTGTGTGTGTGTGTGTGTGTGTGTGTGTGTGTGTGTGTGTGTGTGTGTGTGTGTGTGTGTGTGTGTGTGTGTGTGTGTGTGTGTCTGCGCGTTTCCGTGTGCGTGATATATACTCGGCATATATATAGCCAGAGCCTCAGTAACTTGACGTCTCAAAGCGACGTCAGGTTACACTATTGGTAACACATCGAGATCTTCTCCAACCAAGGACCTCTCCCGACACACACAGACAGACAGACACACACACACAACCGTTCACATACACACACTCATGGGGAGCCGTACCCACCCTATCAGGCTGCTGAATTAACCATGACGAATAAAAACGCTGCGGCGACACGCGGCCTTCAGCGCAACGCTTAGCAACATAGGCCTAGCGAGGTCAAGGGTCGCGGTGGGGGAGGGGGAGGGGCCGAGGGAGGTCCACGTGCGGCGGGCGTCCGATTGCGTGAAAGCAAATCATGTGCCTCTGCCGCCCCTGACGACCGGGATGAGCCGCAACAAGGCCATGACCAGCGCCCCCGAGCGGCCGGCCGAGCAGCGTCGTCCGTTTCGTACACTGCGGAACTTGGCCCAGTGCCCGCCGCGGATGCCAGACCTTGAAATTTTACTTTACCCCTTTCTTTTGGCACTCTTTGCTTACTCGCTGCATCATCAGGAAGTGTTTTGAGCTATTTATAACGCAGTAACTGATCTGGATTAAGTGGTGATGGGAAGGATGGGGGAAGACAGGAGCGCTTGATGGGCCTCGCTGCGCCCGCCCCGTCCGTCCGTCCGTCCGTCCGTCCGACCGACCGACCGTCCGCCGTCCATCCGTCCGTCCAGCCGCGATAAAGTTTCGGCTAATTGATTCACTACATCTCGTTATGGATCAGCTCAGAGAACCACTAGGTGAGGATCACGGGAGCCAAGGTGTTACGTATGGGAATATGCGTTCGTGCAGACATGTACTCGAAAAGGCCACGAACCCGCACACACACACACACAAGCACACACAAACGTACGCACATACATACAAACACACACAAATATGTACCCACGCTCCATATCTCAGTGTAATCTCAACGATAAATATAAACCTTACCTAGGGGGTTCGAAAGGGTTTCTTTTCTATGGACTCCGGAGTTACGGTTTCCCTTCTTCCGTCGTGCATGTTTGACAAAGTCTACATCGAAGGATAAACTCCCTCTCTACCCCCTCCCCCCCCTCCCCTAACCCTGTGCCGTTTCTATCCTCGGCAATATACAAATCTTCGTTGTTGCATCTGTGCATACTTCCGTATGCAATACTGCGGAGGGAAGGGAGGAGGAGGGAGGGTGATGAAGTAGGAAGGATGGACGATAGAGGGAGGTCGGAGTGAAAGGGAGAAAGAGAGATAGAGAGAAAACGAGAAAGAGAGAGAAAGAGAGAGAGATAAAGAGAAAGAGAAATAGAGAAATAGAGAAAGTGAGAAAGAGAGAAAGAGAGAAAGAGAGAAAGAGAAAGAGAGAGAGAGAAAGAGAGAGAGAGAGAGAGAGAGAGAGAGAGAGAGAGAGAGAGAGAGAGAGAGAGAGAGAGAGAGAGAGAGAGAGAGAGAGAGAGAGAGAGAGAGAGAGAGAGAGAGAGAGAGAGAGAGAGAGAGAGAGGAGAAGAAGAAGAGAGAGAAAGAGAGAGAGAGAGAGAGAGAGAGAGAGAGAGAGAGAGAGAGAGAGAGAGAGAGAGAGAGAGAGAGAGAGAGAGAGAGAGAGAGAGAGAGAGAGAGAGAGAGAGAAAGAGACTTTTGACTTTGACAAGTTTATTGAGACAAGTGGTTACGTACATCTCAAAAGTGGGAGAGGACGAACTAAAGAAAAGGAGAGGAGAGGAGAGTAGAGAAAGAGAAAGTGGCGAGCGAAGAAAGAGCGAGAGAAACGTCCCACCCGCCCGAGTATCTCCTTCCCTGTGTAAACACCTTTTTGTCCCTCCGTGCGTGGACGCGTGAACACAGGCGACCATTCACAAGAGAATTACAGAAAATACTACAGTTCCTCCCCCGTGCTCCGCCTCGCCGCGCCCTACGCATATCGTATTTCGTGACTCCACATAATCCGCGCCCATTATCGCCGCCTCACTCAAGGAAGGGATGATTCTCTCGCCAGTGGTATTACACATGACAAAAAGCGGATGGCGCGCATTCTTGGACTGCCTCCCACGGGAACATCGGCGGCGGGGCTCGACTTCTGTCCGCTTCTCGCCTCGCCTTTCCGCTTGGGCATCCGCTGCGGGGAGGGAACCGCGCCACCGAACCCACACGCATCCCTTTTTTTTTTTGGAGGATTTCAATATCTATCACTTTTGAGTGTTTTGCTGTTTGGATTGTGCTGTCTTTTCGTCTATATGTCTGTCTGTTTACGTGGGTTCTGTCTCTGTTTATTTCTGTTTGTGGCTGTGTGGCTAGTTTGTCTGTTTGTCTGAATGTTTCTCTCTACCTCTCTCCCCCTTTTTTTAATTGGTTATGTATGCACGAAAAAAAGGATCATACGTATTTGATAATAACCACAAAAAGGTCCTCCCAATTCCAATGAAATATGCACAAAGCTCACTTTTCCCGAGTCCATTTTGTCTTTTCGAAATTATTTTCGAAAATTTTCCAACGCGGAGAGTAAAAAGAGAGAGGGAGAGAGGGAGAGAGAGAGAGAGAGAGAGAGAGAGAGAGAGAGAGAGAGAGAGAGAGAGAGAGAGAGAGAGAGAAGAGAGAGAGAGAGATTAAACGCCAGATACTAATAAATCACTAATCTTTCAAAATCTGACAACCATTAAAAGGGACTTGTTTGTTAAGACTGCCACGAGGGACCCACTTCTCTTCCCCCATTAAACAAAAAAATAATAATAATAATTCAGAAAATCCCCGCCATTTCCAAGCTTTTTTGTGCAACATTTACCGGCCGTTGTGTGAAGTAAACGCTACTGAAAATGCCATGAGAATCCACAAATCCGGTTAAAAGTCCAGTGTAAGAGGATGAACTCGGGAGGGATTTGATGAAAAAGCACATCCCAGGTGAATTGGCTTGTGTGGCGGAGCTGGTGATCTGTTTATCTGGCTGGCTGGTCATTACCGAATGAACTCATCACCGCTGCCTGATTATTTCGTCTCTGCGAGCATCAGACTTGCCCGTTGTTGCAGGTAGGCTAACGGGTATAATAAGACTCGTCGTGCGTTGGTTGCAAGCAAGCAAGCAAGCTAGAGTCGATTTGTTGTTTTATACCGCACCTCTTCTATTTTCTATTCTGGGTTCATTATGGTCACTTTTAAAATTTTATTCTCAGTTTTTATCGGAATTAATCATGCCCACAAACTCGTCTAAACATGTTTTTTAATCATTAGCTTGGATGAAAAATATATCATAAATACTAAAAGTACTGTATTGTATATCTGAGTGTGGTTTGTTTATCTCTTTCGCTCTTTCGCTCTCGCTCTCTCTCTTATATATTTCTCTCTCATATATATATATATATATATATATATATATATATATATATATATATATATATATATATATATATATATATATATACATATATATATCCTCTCTCTTTTTCATCTATCTCTCTATCTCCTCTACCCCTCTCTCTTCCCTTTATTTCTCTATCTGTCTCACCTGTCTCTTTCTCCTCTCTCTCCCTCTCTCCTATCTCCTCCTTTCTCTCTATATATCTCCTCTACCCTTTCTTCTTACCTCTATCGCTCTCTCTCCTCTTCTTTCTCTTTCTCATCACCGTCTGTCTATCTCTTCCTCTTTTTTCTTCATTCTCTCTTTCTCGCTACTCAGTTATAATTTCTACCTACACTCAAGTACGGAGAAAATACCGACCACGAGAAAACGAAAAAAAAATGATTGATAGATAAATAGATAGAGGAAGAGAGGAAAATGAGGAAAAATGGGAAAAAAATCAAATCAAATAACAGGAAAAACGAGGAAAATATAAAAAAATACAAAAAATTAAAACATAGATAAAAGAATAGAGGAAACACCAGGAAAATAGCATAAAAATCAACAAAAATAAAGAAAAATAAAAATAAAAATAAAAAGTCAAAAATTCCCCTCCGTCACACGAGCGCCGAGATACACCGCGTCAGCGAGCGGAGCCAAGAGCGAAGCGAGTGTCCCGGAGAGAAAGATGGATTCCCGCCGCCCTTCGCCAAAGTGGGGGAGGGGGTGAGAGGGGGGAGTGGGGGAGGTGGAAGGGGAGGAGGAGGGGGAGGGAGGGGGGAGGGGAGGGGAGGGGGAGGAGGGAGGGGAGGGGGAGGAGGGGGAGGAGGAGGAGGAGGAGGGGGAGGAGGAGGAGGAGGAGGAGGACGAGGAGGTGATGGACGAGGAGGAGAACAAGAAGAAGTAGGAAGAAGTGGAAAGGCAGGCGGAGGGGCATCAGCTACAGCGGCAGGAGGAAGATGTCCCGCCGCGTTTAATTGGTGCGCCGACAACGAACTCCGTCGCGCCCGCCCACCCGCCTCGCGCCCGCCGCCGGACGGTCCGCTGTCGCCTCTCGCCCGGGTCGCCCGACTGCAGGACTTGGCATCGCGTCTTGGCAGGGTCGAGTTCGAACGGTGTGGCAGAGATCTTGCTTATGAGATGATTGAGGATTAGTTTGGGATTAGGCAATCGTGGGTATTCTGTGTGAGGCCCAATCTTTCAGTTTATTCATTATTCATTTATCTTTTATATCAATTTATCAATTTATCTACCGTTCTATTCACCTATCTATCAATCTATCTGTCGTATTATTCATTCCTTTTTCCCTTTTTTTCATTCCTAGATTTACCCTTTTCTTCGATTATCTACCGTCTACATCATCTATTTATTCCTCTATCTATCGCATCATTCATCTATCTATTCACCTATTCTCTCATACTGAGTACATACTGACGCAGGGTGGGCAACGCGGCAAATTAAATTCCACGCCACTCTTAAGGGCAAAGGGAGACGTCCTTTCATACACGCGGCCAGGCCTAGCTCCACGCCACCTCTTTTATTTTACACTTTATCTTTTTTTTTCTTTTTTTTTGCAACGCCGTCTTTCTTCTTCGTCTCTCTGGAACAACAATCCAGTTTACATTGATATTTCAGCCCGGTGTTAAAACCTCATCGAATAAGATTAGTTCGCTATTAGATTTATCTCTCACGGGCGAAAGAGAACAAGGAAAAGGGGCGTTCCGGACATCAAAGAGTCAAACTAATTTTGAAAATATAATTAAATGTCTATTTTCAGGTGCGGCCCGGAGGTGTCGCGGCCGTGAACACCTCTTAGGGCTTGATCTTCGCGCGACGTCAATATCATTCTAATTAGCATTTTCCGCTTAGCTTTATAACATCATCACTGCTTCTAATAGAGATCACGATGCCGTTCGTGTGTTAGCATTTACACGCACACGACGTATACAACGGGCGTTTTCTCCAAACAAACAAGGTTTACCATAAGCCCTTAGACTATCATTACTTTAAAAAAGTGATTCGCAAACAAATACCCTTCCACGTATTTACCAAAAAGGTAACAGTAAAATAATGAAAACTATATTTCCAAAATGAGTTTCCTCTTTCTGCTACATATATAAATTCCTACAACACGCTCCTGTCAAACTGTCTCAGCCCTCACACAATAAAGACACGCGAAAAGCTTACACTGACTGTTTAGATCACCCAGCAAACACCTCCGCGATATTAGCACTCCATAAAAACAAATGACGCCTTGACAAGTTCCATTTACATGCTGAGAATAAATCCGAGGATATATGAGGCAGATCTGAAAACCTTACACTATGTTCCCTCGAAGGTAGAACTTCACATCTAAGGCAACCTGCGTATTCAATTGCTTTTGCACATACAGCCAAAAACAAGCTAAGCGCACCCTACTTTTTGCACTCACAGCCAAACACAAGCCAAGCACATCTACCCTCTACGATTTCACTACTTTTGCACATAAAGCCGGGCGCACACAACCCCTGGCAAATGTTTATCGTGACTCTTCCTAGGTGACATAACCCTCACAGCCCGTGCAAGTATCGCCACGGTGGAAGGTGGGGGAGGACAGACACCCTGAGCCACATGAAACACACCGCCAAGGTCTTTCGGTATATATGTTCGTTTCGGCGCCAGAGAATGAACTACGAACAAAAACGGGAGCCAAGGTTCCCAAGATAAGGTAAAGGTTCTTGTGCATTTGACTTCGTACAAGTTAGAGGGAAATTTTGATTTGATTCGTTCTCGTTCTACCGATTTGATTCAAGCAGTGTTTTCTACAGACCTGGCAAATGATAGGGAAACAACGCTTTTTCGTCCGTCACAATAACCATGAGCGCTGTCGCCAATAAATTCTTATTACTAAACGAACGAACTTTGTTATCAGTGTGGATGGTAATGAGTATTGGTCTAAGCCTATGATCTCAGGCTGTAAGTACAGTGGCGCCACGCTAGATCCAGGATCAGGTCACCACCCAAAGTGGAGTTTGTGGTGACGCCAGGTCGCTCTTTTCGTCAGTCGCAGTCTGATGTTGGCAGGTAGTCTTGGCAATAAAATACTCCGCAAATGAAACATGTAAATCCAAATCTAGAATCTAGAGTGCCCTACTCTATTCAGCCAAGTATGAACTGTCTCAAACGTAAATCACCATCAATACTAGATTTCGCCGTCATATCTTAAGAAAAGGTTTGGTTGGGAAAAAGTGTTAAAAATGTAAATATATTAAGGTTGAACAAACTAACAAGGTGAGAAAGGGGCACCACATGAGCCCTTCACAAACATGGGTCCAGAAATCGGGTAATTGCTTCTGACATCATAATTGGCGCCAACAATGCCCGGTGTGGCGCCAGAGTGGATGCCTGGCTAGCTCATGGCGCCAGCACAAGCTTTCTAACACCCACTTTAGATTCAATCAATCTGAAAACATTTTCCTGCCATCTCGGTGTGAAAAGCAATTTGAATTATTTTATTCGCGAAATAATTCCGGCAATCGTGTTGAAATATTTCAGCAAGACGCATCCCCTCTCACGCACGTTAACATTTCCCTGTCTGCTCCATTGCCTGCCTCTCCTAAGCCCCCCATGGGAGTCCAACGCCTTTCTTTATACGTCTTCAAAGGAGCTGCTCGTCTCACAAGGTACTCCTGACTACAAAACGACGTCAGCGCCTCGGTTCACCCACGCCTTAGCTGTCCCTTCCGCAGCAGCCACTACAATCGCAGTTCATCTGAATTTGAAAGCAGTGATAGAGTCCACATACTGTATTTGCGACTTGTAAAATGATCTTGACAGTGACACGCGAAGCCCCTAACTTGCGAAACAAAGGCGCCATCCATTGCATAACGCAGCGATACTACTTCCCGTACTCATCATGATTGCAACCTGTACGGCTGTCCGAGCCATGCCGCCCTTGCAATACATATACAATACAACCTGAACACGAGGACACGACGAGCTGCAACATCATCACGCCAGAAAATGCACCGCAACACGAAGCAGTAACACTAAATGGTAGCAATAAAAAGGGAGTACGGTGCTAGTTGCTGTTGCTATTTGGGGCTCCCGTGTGGCGGTGGTGCCTGCAAGGCTAGGGAGGAAGGGAGGAAGGGAGGAAGGGAGGAAGGGGTGTAGGCGGCGTTACGGCAGATGACTCTGTGACTGAGCGGCCGTTACGGGAAAGTTATTCGTGTGACCCAGGGCTGTTCTGTGACATAATGCTTTTGCGAGCGTTAAAAAATGAAAAAAAAACACATGAAAAATAAATCAAATTTTGACTCAGATAGTCTATTCCTATATTCCTATTCTTAGTTATCATAATATCCCTGAACTGATGAAGACAAGGACTCGAAACTTTTTGAAAGTATATGTATTTATGTATATATGTATATATGTAGGCATATATGTACATCTATATTCATGCATGTATGTATGTGTGCATATATGTACCTATATATGAATGCGTCATATGTATCTGTGAATGTATGTATTATGTATATCTGCATGTATGCAAGCCCGGGCAGCCCTTTTATAGGAACCTCGAGCCCTCCAGAATATCAGTCGCAGCCGGCAGCCGGGCCAGAGATCGCTAAGTGGAAGATATATTGCTTCAGTGATTGTAAAGTTTATTGAGTTACGTCGCGCTATAATGCAAGGCGCGCTCAACGCTCTGCATTCACCGTTGCCAGTTAGGAGAAGATGTAGAGCGATGGCCGACTCACCAGTCTCCTTATTAAGAAAAAATAGAAAGAATGCCAATGATCTGCGGGACCTTCAGGCCCGCGCCGAGAACGGAGAGACGCCCTTGGAGCGGGAGAAGGCGCCCTTAGGGCTACACCTCCCGCAGAGGCTGTCCCATCGCAGACGGTGCTACATTATGGGGGTTTATCTTTTAGTCTTGAAGCTTTAATTTTCTGCAACAAATGCTCCGACAAGACTTGGGTGGCTATGGCAGCTTCCTAGACATACAAAAATAGGTAATATGAGCAAGTTCTTGCAAAAAAAGCCACGCAAACTGACGTACTGTAATTAATCGAAACGAATGATCCCAAATTAACCAGAATGTGTGAAACCTTCCATTGATCAAATGCATCGGCTCGTTTGAATATAATCCACGATGAATTAAATCAAATATGACAGCGACAAGTGAGCTGAGCATAGTCGGGATTCTTGAGTGCGAGAGTGGCTTATCAAGCCAGCGGGCATAACACATTTCTGTTCTCATCCTTCGCCTCTCCGATCCTATCTCGGCGCTGCCATTACCCACAACTGCGCTGCGAGGAGGCTGCTTGTGGCGACGGTTGGCGCTGGACCTGTTTGGCGCGACGCTTTATGTATATGTATGTTAGGGTGTACATGTGTACAGTATATCAAGACATCCGTTCACCTGTCACGCGCATGCAGCGTCTCTCTCTCACATAAGCGCACACGCGCAGTAACACACACAGAAAACATAGACGTGTGTGTGTGTGTGTGTGTGTGTGTGTGTGTGTGTGTGTGTGTGTGTGTGTGTGTGTGTGTGTGTGTGTGTGTGTGTGTGTGTGTATGTGTGTGTGCAGACATATACACATATACACAAAATCCCGTCCTTGCAATGGCGTCAGCAGCGCCCCGCCGCAGTCACCGAGGGGCGTCCCGAGCGACGCGGCGCGCAGGCTCGCCCCCTCGAAGGCCCGGCACTAAGCCGCGACAGCTAATGCAGCCCGACAGTGAGCTTCCCGCAGACTGGCACCTAGAGTGATTCGGGCCGTCATTCGTTATAATGTTGAGGGCCTCCGTGGCACTGTTCATTACCTCACAATTGTCACCCTCCCCATCCCATCACGCGCCGCTCGACCATCCTCCGCCCGCAACGCCCAGCCGTGCCGCGCGTACCGGGACTGTCAGACTGCCCACATAAGCTAGTGGATTTTGCGCCAGCTTGCTCAGTGAAACGATACCGTGAGACCTAAAATCGGCAGTCCACAAGGGCTTGATACACAGTTCAAAACAACGCCGTCATGTAACACACACAAAACCCAATTATACATAATCAACACAATGAACTGCGTCCAAGGAACAGAACCCTCAATACGTCAAGACTGCTTCACACTAAAGCGGAAGCCAATGCATGAACACGTTCCTGTTTCACAAGCGCAACGCATGAACGTCCAGAGCACCAACATGGCCCTATACAAAAGTCACGCCCCCCCCTCCCCCCACACCCCACTCTCCCACCCCCATCAGAGTGCCAGTGCCTTAAATACCACGAGGCCGTCCTGTCGCTGGCATTACCCCCG
The DNA here is from genome assembly GCF_977035675.1 of Penaeus japonicus. Classification (NCBI taxonomy): domain Eukaryota; kingdom Metazoa; phylum Arthropoda; class Malacostraca; order Decapoda; family Penaeidae; genus Penaeus; species Penaeus japonicus. The sequence goes on along the minus strand of NW_028234429.1, from coordinate 11,270,621 downwards.
ACGCTCAGTGCCAATTTATAGACCCACTTTGGCATCCTGTCAAAATTTACACGCTGCAATAGACGTAGGTGCGATGGGGTTGGAGCTGTTTGGTTGTTTCGTCTGTTTTCCTCATACGTAGAGAGAGTCTTGAGAGAGAGCCTTGCCAGTGTTTGGCGACGAGGTTTATGGTGATGGGACCACGCTTACACGTTAAAGGGTATATCATTTCTCGGGTAAAAACAAAAAAATATGTAACTTACAAAGAAAAAAAATGTGTCTATATAAATACAGTGATAAAGAATGTCATGTAACACCCCCCCACCCCCACACACTCCCTCCTCCCCCTTCCACGTGCCGTTGAGAGAAGCTGCTTCTTCAAGGGATGGTCCCTACTGTCATCCTCGCGCCATACGACTCTCCTTTCTGCAATGAACCCTTTTAATTATGCCTTATGCCCTTCCCGTGTGCCCGGGCCTGGTCACCTTAGCAATTGCGCGCGTGTTAATGCTGTCCTTTGTCAAAAGCATAATTCACCTACATCGTCAAGGTCAGAGAGGCCATGTGCTCCCCCTCCCCCTCCCCTCTCCCTGAGAAGCATTATCTCCGAAGATGGTCAGCCTCCGCGCCGCTCCGCTACGGGATACGCGGGAGATAAAGCCAACTCCGCCCTGGACTTTTATTCTTACAAACCTGTTTCTGTGCGAATGGCTGACGCGAGTCTCTTGTCTGCGCACAAAATACCCCAAGTTCCTCTGCATATCGCCATGCAATTCAAATCTTATTTTTTCATGCTCAGACAGCACAGCCGTAGACACAAACAGATACAAAGACTCCCCGTGACACACCAGCAACGTACGGAGACTCGCGAGCGCTTAATCTCTACCACAGGATCCATCAGACGCAATAACGGAAAGCCCAACCAGCGTCCATCCTTACGCATGTCCCACCACCCTCACCTGTCATGGCGTCGCGTCGCCCCTATCGTGCCACCTCACCTGTCATGCCGTCCCGCCTGACATGCCCTGCTTACCTGTCAAACCACTCCCAACTGTCAAGTTACTACACTTGTCACGCCGCCGCCGAGCCATCACGCCAGGGTATCTCCGAAGCCTCTTAACTTGCCAACGAGGTTTCCAATGGGCTCGTCTGGTATTCCTATTCGCACACATGCAGCCGAGTAGCTATTTCTTAGTGTGGTCGCAGTTTTAACATTATTAATGTTGGTAGTAGTGGTAATTGAAGTTGTAGTTCTATTAATAATAGTAGCAGTAGTAGTAGTAGTAATAGTAGTAGTAGTAATAGTAGTAGTAGTAGCAATAGTAGTAGTAGTAGCAATAGTAGTAGTAGTAGTAATAGTAGTACTAGTAGTAGTAATAGTAGTAGTAGTAGTAGTAGTAGTAGCAGGAGCATCAGCAGCAGTAGTAGTAATGAGAGGAGGAGAAAGAGTCAATGGCACTGGTGGCGGTAATTGTAATAACACTAACATCAACAATAACAATAACAGTAGTAATGGTAGCAATAATAGTAGCAATACAGTAAAATCGTATCACTCAAAAGAGTAACAGTAGCAGTGGCCGTAGTAACAGTAGCTGGAGTAACAGTAGTAGCTGGCTAAAGGGGGAGGACTGGAGGCCATTTCACAAAAAGAAATTCAGCAGTAGAAGTAACAGTAGCAACAGTAGCAGTAATAACAG
>NW_028234429.1:11261445-11263945 GCF_977035675.1 Penaeus japonicus | reverse complement strand
TCCCTCCTTTCCTCTTTTCCTCCTTCCTTCTTTTCCTCCTTCTCTCTCAAAAGTTTTATCTATTCGAGTGTTGTCTTTTCTCTCTTTCACCATCAATTTCGTCTCGGATGTATTTGAGCTTTAGGTAAACACATCATAGAGTCTGAGCGCAGGTTATTGCCCCTGTTCGTCCACCCAGTCATAAAATTTACACCTGAATGCAAATGTTAAACCATTACTTCTGCTGGTTTTGATACACAGGTGTTCCTCCTTCAGGAAGCTCTCCTCTCTCGCAACCACCTGTAGTCTCGAGCGACAAGGGAGCGGGAGAAAGTCTACCCCGACGAGGGAATTCACACGCGGGGGGTCCTTACGTCACCAACACACACATGCACGTACAAATGCACATACACACACACGCAGAAAGGCTGATGAACCGGGAGAAAAATAAGGAAAAAATAATAATTAGAACGGTCACTTGTGCTTTTCATACAAGCGTTATTAGTTACTGACGGAGAATGCCGAATCTGACCAGAGTAAAGCACAAGGGCAGTGGGAGGAAGAGGAGGGGAAGAGGAGGGGAAGAGGAGGGGAAGAGGAGGGAGAAGAGGAGGGAGAAGAGGAGGAGGAGGAGGAGGAGGAGGAGGAGGAGGAGGAGGAGGAGGAGGAGGAGGAGGAGGAGGAGGAGGAGGAAGGATAAAAGAAGAAGAAGAAGAAGAGGTCGCACTCCTCTTTATCCCATGAGATGATGATGAGGAAGGGCCCGGGGTTGGTGGGTAAAGGGGGGGGGGGTGAAGAAGAAAGGGGATGACAATGGCTTCATATGAAAGGAAAAGAAAGGGAAGTGGGTGGGGGGTAGAGGGTAGGGTGGGGAAGTGGGGGAGGAGGCTCGGGCATGAAGGCTCCTGGTAAAATGAACAAAAATCTCATTTCTGTGGATAATTATGTTTACGCTTAAAATCCTCCGTCGCCGTCGGACATTAACCCGAATAACAAACGCAAGTCTCTCTGGGCAGCCGCTACGAGGGGTACGCATGTCACTGCTTCGGATGATGCTTCATGTTCAGTAAATGAAATCAATTTATTCATAAAGTAATTAGATCACTTTATTCATGAGTAATTAGTTCACATGCATTGAGCTTATGGGTCTCAGACACTAACGTTTCAATCGACATATTCTCTTTTTATACTCTTCTCTTGTCTACCTACCACTCTATCCGCCTCCCTCACGCACCATACAGCTAGTTACCATACGTTCGCCTTGTCACGATAAGCACTATACTCTCCCTTCCCACACCCGCTTTACATACTGTCCCCTTGTCCACTAGAAACATATCCCCTCACGCATCACATACCTAGTCACCATACACTCTAGTTTCTCATCTCTTATCCCGATCCTATCACACAGCACCATCCAATCACGCACCATATACCTATTCACCATAACCTACCTTCTATTCTCTCATCCCCGCTTCACCATACATCCCTGTCCTGGCCTGCACCATAAGCCCAGTCCCTACCGTCCGCCGCACCATCGCCGTCCCCTCGTCTACCACAACACGTCCCCTCACCGCGCATCCAGCCGTGACCCCTCCCCTTGTGCAAGGCCGTTATCGGCACATCGTGGTAGGGTAGGAGTTCGGCTGGGCAGGACCGCAGATAACACTGATAACATACAGTTTGCAATTCACTGCCCCGGATATTCTTTAGGGGTGGCTGTGGCGTTGATTGAATTTCGAGAAAAAAAAAGATCTTTGCAGCTACAGGATCTTGATGTACCGTTCAACTACTCCGAAGTTTATCTGTTCATTTGCAAGTGAAGGTTTCGTCTCTTGTCAACATTCTATAAATATTGCTTATAGGGTAAAGGCTTAACTACACGCGGTTGTATGCAATGGAAGTAGCTTAAAGCGTCTTTCATCTTCCTGAGCGAGATAAGGCGAATGCAATACCTTTTTACGTCGGACCGGCTATCTCGAGCATCATCACCCTACTTCGTTGAAAAAAAAGGGAAATGGTCAAATCATCATTGATTTTGGTCTTCCTCTCTCTTAGCCGCATCTCCCGGCAAGGGCGAGATAAAATTGCATTAGAAACACAACATAAAAAAACAAACAAACAAACAAACAAAAAAAAACGCATCCTCATTACCGGAATGCCATAATTTCATCTGAAAATAATATTATGCGAATCATGCCCACCCTATCGCGTTCAACATCTTCCCGTATTCACCGGTAAGCATGCAAGACACAGCTTGTACTTGTCCCCCATTACAATACCATAAATCAACAGGTGTCCCGCGCATGCATCACAAACCAACAGGTGAGGCCGATAAAAGTCCCCAACAAGCACCATCAACGTCTAACACTGTCGCACTCTCTGTTTTATGGTGAAAATCATTCCATTGCGATTTTCCCGTCGACGCCATTCTTTTTTTTTCTTTTCCTTTTTTTCCTTTTTTTTCTTTTTCGAGGCGGCCGTGACGTGTTAGCCTAAATATAGAGAGAGCAACGAAGAGATC
>NW_028234429.1:11246445-11248945 GCF_977035675.1 Penaeus japonicus | reverse complement strand
GGGAGGAAGGGGAGGAAGGGGCACATGGTAGCGGAGGTGCGGCAGGTGGAGTGACGGCCAGCCAAGGTCCCCAGGCTGGTAGAGGGATGCAACATGTAGTTATCTCCCCGACCCGCCTGCACGCACACCACTCAGCCTGCAACTAACTGTACCCTACGTACTACCTTGCAAGATCCATGTCGTTCTTGCGTACCCTATACAGGTATGGCGAGACTGCCATTGTAAGCTCTTTGTCGTATAAATATCGAGTGAATAGTTATTTCACATAAGACGAAGCTATGTTCTCTCTATACTCACATGCAAACACACAAGTACATTCACACAAGCACACAGTGTAAATAGTTACAAACAAGCACAGACACGTTCACACAAAAAAATCCCGGAACCTATGTCTACGCAGATCAAGAGGATAAACTCTTACAGATCAACTTCAGATCCGTTTGACTAGCATGTGATCCTGCAAAATGGGTTATACTAAACCTCATATTAAGCGTTATGAGCTTTGTGTAACGCTGATAAGAAAGCAAAAGATAATACTGATAGAAGCCCATTTAGATGGGTGAGCTGATAACAGTATCATTGAGCACCTGTCGTAATTTTCCTGACCCTCTAGAACAGCATGTAAACAAATACACATGATGTACAAGGTCAGAAAGTTACAAAAATATATCTCTTTTTCACAGACTCCTTCTCACTCCTCTCCCTCCTCTCTCACCACCCACCCTCCCGTCCTTCCTCCCTCCCTCCCATTATCTCCCATTTTCCTTTCCTACTTCTTTTACTTCTTTGTTTCTCTTTTATCTCCCCTTTTCTTTTCATCTCTCTGTCTACCTTTTCCTTCCTCCTATATCTCCCTCTCTCTTCCTAAGACCTCTTTCCCCTCTTCTCATAAATTCACTCTCTTCTTCTTCCTTCTCCCTGTCCCTCCCCCTTACCTTCTCCCTTTCCGTTTTATTCGTAGCCCCATCCCACTAGTACTATATTTCATCTTCCTTTAGCATAAACGACCTTTTCTTTTCATATTTAAACATCACTCATACCCTCAGACTCTAACCCTTCTTCACACACGCGCAGAGAATGGACTCAAAATAAGTAACCCTAGCGATATCAGTTATCTTATCAGCGCCAGGTATTTTGAATGACCACAACCCGTACTGGGTAGACAGCGGAGAGATTTTTCGTGTTTAACCAAATAACACGTAAGCACACACCATGCCCCCTTCTCTCTCAAGGAGGGCAAGGAATAAGCCCTGATCCCTTGTCCCTTTTTCCTCCTTTCCCTCACCCCTCTCTTTCCCCAAACCCCTTTCCTCCCTCTCCCTCCCCCTCACCCCCACATCGTGCCAGGTACATCCACCTCAAGCCAGGTCGCTGTGTGTATTTTCCTCCCCGCAATCTCACGCCGATCAAGAACAATGTACCTGCGGTTTGAATCGACAGCGGCGGTCATGCGAAGACAAACACAGAGCGACGAGACGTGTTAAACATAGAATAAACACGGCATCAAAACGAACACAAGGCTCGCATATTATTATCACACTATATAAACACGGTAACATGAACCTGAGTGATTAGCAAGCAAGCTGAACGTGTGATAAGCCCCGGGGTAGAGAAGCTCGAATCTTCCTTTGCGATAAAGGTCAGTTACTCGCATGTTTGCATTCGGATGATCGACTTGCTAGGTCTCGGCGGGCACTGTCATTCCTCCGTTCGTATCTCGAGGGAAGGGAAGATAAGGCTGGGCCAAGGTCTAGGCTGATAACGCATATCTGTCGTAAGAAAGACGCAGTAAGGAATTGCGTAGCTTAAAAGCATATCGGAGTGTCGGGCCTCACTCTGATGGCATTTTCTGTACTCAGTCTGAGTCATGCTGCATTTGCATACACTCACACATTCTCTCTCTCGCTCTCTCTCTCTCTCTCTCTCTCTCTCTCTCTCTCTCTCTCTCTCTCTCTCTCTCTCTCTCTCTCTCTCTCTCTCTTCTTCTTCTCTCTCTCTCTTCTCTCTTCTGCTCTCTCCTATATATTTATATTCTCCCCCCTTCCTTCTTTCTTTTTCCCCCCTTTCTCTCTCTCTCTCTCTCTCTCTCTCTCTCTCTCTCTCTCTCTCTCTCTCTCTCTCTCTCTCTCTCTCTCTCTCTCTCTCTCTCTCTCTCTCTCTCTCTCTTCTTCTTATTCTCCTTCTGCCTTCCTATATATTTATATATCTCCCCCCCCCCCTCTCTCTCTCTCTCTCTCTCTCTCTCTCTCTCTCTCTCTCTCTCTCTCTCTCTCTCTCTCTTCTTTTCTTCTGCCTTCCTATATATCTATATCCCCCCCCCTCTCTCTCTTCTCTCTCTTTCTCTTCTTCTCCTTCTTCTCCCCCTCCCTCTCTCTCTCTCTCTCTCTCTCTCTCTCTCTCTCTCTCTCTCTCTCTCTCTCTCTCTCTCTCTCTCTCTCTCTCTCTCTATCGCCACCAAGGTTCATTCTTGCTAACATTTATTACTATTATCACTACATTG
>NW_028234429.1:11238945-11243945 GCF_977035675.1 Penaeus japonicus | reverse complement strand
AGTATACGAGCGCGTCTCACTATCTGCGTTGTATTCAAATCGCAAAGGGCCTATCGACCAGCCCGGCGAGAATCCAAAAAGAGAAGCACGCAAGACCGATCCAAGAGCGAACAGAAGAAAAGAAAAAAACACGAAGAAATGCGAGCACAAGAAATGTAACTCGACGCGAGTCCGAGGGAGCGGGAGCGGGAGCGCCCCGGCCGCCGCGAGGTGAGAAGAAGAGGAGCATCCCGGATCAGCTTCCAACCCCGACGCGGTTCTGGGAGTCGGGAGGAACTCGCGCACTTGCAGCCGAGATCACAGAAGTGCCAGCCAGGCTCCTGCTCGCGCGTCCTGGCGTTAATTACACAATAACCGGTGTCGCTTCGCTTTGGTTATCTTTCGGTCAAAAACAAAAAAAAGTGCGATAACACTAGACAGAAATAAAACGTGAATGCACTGCGACACCGACGATTCATACACACGCTACTTAAGAAACACGTGTAATCGGACTTAAATATTATGTAGTTGGTAACCCCAAACGACCTAGAGCTTCCGACGGCGATAAGGAAAATGGAAATGCCCAAAAAATCCTCAGCTGAGCTACTATCTCGACAAAAAATATCCGTGCATTAAGGTGAAAAAAAATTGTCTTCATAAGCACTTTGCGTTGCATCACAAGGGCCTGTCTGACTTACCCAAGTGTGCTTTTCGTTTCCACGAAAGCCTTTACAGCACGACTTTTTAAATATTGTCAAGTTCAGAATTAAAAAAAGATAGTAATATCGGTAGCCTTCCTTAACTGCATCCTACCTAAATAAGTAACAAACACTAAGAAGACGAGAACACCAGAAGGTAAAGCCATGATAATGTGTGAGTTAATCCAGCACATAGAAGGAGTACCAATTAGCATACCCTAATGCCCTCACTACGGCAGACTTACGCTTCCGTTTACTAATTAGCATATTATATCCTCATAGACGTAACTAGTGACTTACAGTGTTAATGTGACAAAGCGGTTCAAATCAGACCTCCTCCGCCAACTATGATTAGCAACGCAATCAAATATATCTTTCACGGAGCCGGCGGCCAGCGATGCGATGCACTAAAGATTTCCGTTCGACCGCCAAGCAGCATGCATCATTACCAATTATAAATTACATAATTGGCATCCCACCGAGCCAATTACGCTCGATATTACCCGTGATATTCTTGCGTGTTCTGCTGCCTCCGCGAGCACTGCCGGTTGCCGTGCTGTTCTCTCTGCCGTGCGCTGAGTCGCCCCCTCGTGCCCCCTACCTAACACCTCCCTCACTGCCCTTGCATGCCTTGTTTCGGCAGCCTTTCTCTCTCTCTCTCTCTCTCTCTCTCTCTCTCTCTCTCTCTCTCTCTCTCTCTCTCTCTCTCTCTCTCTCTCTCTCTCTCTCTCTCTACAGAGCCTTCGTCAGCGCCTTCGAGAGCCGCTCCTTCCCCAGGGCGAAAAGGGCCCGAAGTACGCCCCGACCACACGTGTTCCACAGCGGCCCACCCGTCCTGCAGAGTTGCCCCCACCCCCCTCCCCTTCTCCCCCTTCCACACCCCGGGCAACCGCAGCTGTAAATTTAACGCTTCCCACAATTATATCATTTGTTACCGGCCACCAGAAGGCTGTTAATTCAACTCATTATCTCGATAACTACATAAATGTGGCGGATGGAGTGTGTGGAGAGGCTGAAAATAATATAGATGATAAAATATAAATAATAACGCAGTTACTAATATTAATTTTGTTTTCATGTGTCTGTGTGGGTATATATATATATATATATATATATATATATATATATATATATATATATATATATATATGTGTGTGTGTGTGTGTGTGTGTGTGTGTGTGTGTGTGTGTGTGTATTTGTGTGTGTGCTTGTATGTGCACGGCGCGGACTATCTTACATCTTAGACATTCATCATAATAAAGTCTTAATCATATTACATCTAATTTGACGCAGGCATTTAAAACTCGACTATTACTATCAACGAAAAACTATAATAATAATGCAAAACATAATGTCTTCACAAAAATGTTACCAGGGAATAGTACTGAATTTGCTTTATCCTTTGTTTTCTTCTTTGAATTATACTCCATTACAGAAAATGTGTAATTTGCATGACAACTTTTAAGCGCATGTACGTTCATGAACCATTTTCTAGATGCTTTTGAGAAAATTATGATTTACTTTTGATGTCTGAATTCCTAACATAATCGTCATTCGTGAAGTTACATGAGTAGAAAAAATAGAATAAAAGCAAGTGTGTGTGTGTGTGTGTGTGTGTGTGTGTGTGTGTGTGTGTGTGTGTGTGTGTGTGTGTGTGTGTGTGTGAGTGAGTGAGTGAGTGAATGAAGTGAATGAGTAAATGCAAGTGTGTGTGTGTGTGTGTGTGTGTGTGTGTGTGTGTGTGAGTGAGTGAGTGAGTGAGTGAGTGAGTGAGTGAGTGAGTGAATGAGTGAATGAAAAAATAGAATAAAAGCAAGTGTGTGTGAGTGTGAGTGTGAGTGTGTGTATGAGAGTTTGAGTGAGTGTGTGTGTGTGTGTGTGTGTGTGTGTGTGTGTGTGTGTGTGTGTGTGTGTGTGTGAGTGAGTGAGTGAGTGAGTGAGTGAGTGAATGAGTGAGTGAGTGAGTGAATGAGTGAATGAATGAGTGAGTGAGTGTGTGTGAGTGTGAGTGTGAGTGTGTGTATGAGAGTTTGAGTGAGTGAGTGAGTGAGTGTGAGTGTGTGTGTATATGAGAGTTTGAGTGAGTGTGAGTGTGAGTGTGAGTGAGTGAGTGAGTGAGTGAGTGAGTGAGTGAGTGAGTGAGTGAGTGAGTGAGTGAGTGAGTGTGTGTGTGTGTGTGTGTGTGTGTGTGTGTGTGTGTGTGTGTGTCGTGGATCTAAATATATATCCATGCGCGAGTGTATCCGAAAGCAAGGAGCCGTAGCGATACCATAGAGAGAAACCACGCTCCGCGCAGCAGTTTCAATATGGGCGTTTGTTCTTTAGAAAATTCCACTCCCTAAATCCCTCTTGAGGCCACCTATAATCCTGTCACATCACGCCTCTCCTTGAAGTACCTAATTACATTGTTCCATCTATCAAGGTCAACCTAACAAGACAGCCAGACACACACACACACACACACACACACACACACACACACACACACACACACACACACACACACACACACACACACACACACACACATACACACATGTACACACACACACACACACAGATCCACACCATTCCAACAAACCTTATTGCTAAATTCAACATAAACCATAAATAAAGACAAAAAAATAACACCATGCATACATTCCATCAAAAATGTATGACCCAACGAAGCCAAGAGTGATTGGCCGATCAGTCGCTCTTGGTTTATAGCTTCCGGTGCCTGATTTACGTGCGGGAAGCCTATGTAATTATTCGCTTTTCTCATCCACGTGGAGAGAAAGATCAGCGCGTAAGGTTCCCATACTTAGCGCCGCGATGGGAAGCGAGTGCCTTAGAAATGGCTCCTTTCCACCCGGACCTGCTGTACTTTGACCAACACAAGATTATATATATAAATATATATATATATATATATATATATATATATTTATATATATATGCATATATATAATATAATATAAATATATATATAACATAAATATATATATATATATATATATAATTTAAAAAAATATAATAATCAAATATATAATTAAATATATATATATATACATAAATATATATATATACATATATGTATACACACACACACACACACACACACACACACACACACACACACACACACACACACACACACATACCCACACACGTGTGTGTGTACGTATACGTGTACGTGTACGTGTATGTGTGCATGTGCGTCTGCGCGTGCATGTCGTGTCGTGTGCGCGTACGTGTGCGTATGCGTGTATGCAAGTGTATAAAGATATATCTCTTGTTCCACTTCTATCAGCCAAGATAAAAAGATAGGCCAAAGAAACGGCTGTGATTATCACCTTACGTCAGAAACGGATAATCTGTACCTTCGACACCCCCTCCCCTCCCCCTTCCCTCCCATTAGGCTCCCGACAGGCCAGAGCAACAGTTATCGAGTCTCTCTCCCATCCCCTTTCCTTCCTCTCTCTCCCATCCCCTTTCCTTCCTCTCTCCCTCTGGTCTTATGGTCTGCGCGCCTCGTTTCTTGGGGCACCGTTCCGTCCGCAACCGTATGGCATCTCGGTTTCTGCTATAGGTGTGATCATTGGGATTATCCAGTCAGCGCCTAATTACGCGCGTGCGCGTGTGTCTACGGTAATTCATGGGAACTTATGGTCAGCATGTCAGTCTCTCTTTACATATACGTAAACACACAAATACATGTGTATATATTATATATATAAATATATATATATTTATATATATATATTCATATATATATATATATATATATATATATATATATATATATATATATATATATATATATATACCTATACATACATACAAACACACACACACATATATACTCACATACATATGTGTGCATACATATCCTTACACACACGCACACACAAACACATATCTGTCGAATTCCTTTTCCACTTCGGACTTAACACATCTCACCACCACCTCGCCGCCCTCCTTATCTCCGTCGGGCCAGAGCAGCAGCAGCAGCAGTAACAGCAGTAACAGCAGTAACAGCGTGTCAACGTACCTGCCGGAGAAAAAATAATAGCACGTGAATCGGCTGCCACCATCAGGTCCGCTATATAATAATGCGACATCCATCACCGCCTCGGGAACCCTACTTTCTTGCGGCTTAATTATACGCAACTCATGGTGAAAAATTCCTTCGTATTAGCAGATATAAACACTAATCATATAGAAGTCAATATTATCGCTAGATGCATTTTTCTGTTTGTTGTGGACAAGAAATGGGGTTTATTTAATACAAGAAGTTTGTATGTCTATATGTATGTGTGTATATATATATATGTATATATA
>NW_028234429.1:11208945-11211445 GCF_977035675.1 Penaeus japonicus | reverse complement strand
CTTCAAATTACTTCTCAGAGCAACAACTATTTCCCCTATAGTTTACCTCGTCCATAGCACCGAGGTATTTCTTCATCACGTTTCAAACATGTGGGTATTTTATTTGGTTCTGTTACCTACACCGTCTCTCTCTCTCTCTCTCTCTCTCTCTCTCTCTCTCTCTCTCTCTCTCTCTCTCTCTCTCTCTCTCTCTCTCTCTCTCTCTCTCACGTAAATACACTGCATTAATTAACCCTCGGATATTAGCTGGGATTATATCACATAATTGTTATCTCGGAGTGTATTCGAGATAATCAAATTTGGATGGACATTTGATAAAATTCGAACGGTAGCTCTTCGACTGAAAATATAATGGGTTAAAATGAGCTAATGTACTTTATCTGATCTATGTATCTTATCACTGAATCAAGATATTTGTGTAATCAGCCCAAGTTCTCAGACCTGAATCTATGAATATTCGCAAATGCTTCACAAGAACGAGCATTCGACTTCGAAATAAATAAAAAATGTACCTCAACCCACACAAGGTAAAAATGAAAAACATTTAAGAGACATTAAATTCAGCCCCAAAGAGCAAGACAAGCAACAAGGCGTGTCGAATGAACACTTTTTTTCCAAGGTGAGTACACGGTCTGCGCCCGTACCACGACAAGGGCCGCCCGCGCTTTGCACTGAAACGCGTTCATTAGCATGCCAAACCTCAGTCAGCCCATTTCCGGCACAAGAGCTCAGTAATCGATAAATGTGCGAGACGGGGAGACGTGTCCATCAATTACGACATCTTGACACGCTGACAGCCGGGATTATTTGCTCCGCCAGGTGTGCATGTTCGAGGCATGGATGACCCGAGGGAGAATTCCTTCCCGTAATCAGCTGTCTGGCACATGATGAACTCGTTTAATTAATCTCACAATCATTTTGCAATTAAATCACAACCATAAATCCATGTGTATAATAAATTGCCATTAAGTGCAAGACAACGTGAGCCTTGTTAATGATGGAGTGGCTTGATTTATAGTCGAAGTGTCTACTGATGAGGGCGGTGGATGATAACCCTCCCTTGGTGTTAAGGGGAGCAATCTCATATCTACTTCATCCCCTGCCTCTCCCACCCACCCACTCGCAAACACCAATCTCTCTCTCTCTCTCTCTCTCTCTCTCTCTCTCTCTCTCTCTCTCTCTCTCTCTCTCTCTCTCTCTCTCTCTCTCTCTCTCTCTCTCTCGCTCTCTATATTGGGTGAGGATAACATATGTTACCTCATCCTCATCCACCTGTCTCAATAAACATGTCAAAGTCGCTCTCTCTCCCTGTCTCACACACACACACACACACACACACACACACACACACACACACACACACACACACACACACACACACACACACACACACACCTTGTCTCGCCGCCGCACTCTCCCCGCACACTAATCCCACTCTCAGCCGCCAGGAAAAGCACGGGGAGCGCGACCGAAGCTCCGTCCGACCCGCGCGCCGCCCCTCACCCCAATCTCCGACTCTTCATCAATAAAGCAGCTGAAGATTACTGCCCGTTCATTAGTCCCAATCACTCACTGCCCTTCGTGATCACACACTTGACGACCTAGATGCGGCTGGCGGACTAATTGCCGTTCGAGCCATTCTCTAATGTTATCTGGCGTTATCATCTACGGGATTCTTTAAAGCGAGTCGAATCGCGCTTCGGACTCGAGTGATTCGAGCTCGGGTGTTCGGTCCTCGCCGCTTCTCTTCTCATCTCGCTCTCTGTGTATATGCATACTCTTTGGTCTATGGTTCGAGTATACGCATACAATTATACAGACGTGTATAAATGTACACATCCAGTTAAGTATGTAGAGTGAGTGAGTGAGTGTGTGTGTGTGTGTGTGTGTGTGTGTGTGTGTGTGTGTGTGTGTGTGTGTGTGTGTGTGTGTGTGTGTGTGTGTGTGTGTGTGTGTGTGTGTGTTTGTGTGTGGTATACACACTTTCGTTTATGTTAATACCACTGCATTTCTCCAAGTCCTTTTAATTTCGAAATGAAAAAGTACCATAAAAACAAACATTCACAGGAATTTCCCCTTCGCAGAGAAAAGAGAATCCGTGAATAAAACCAGTTAGCGTATTACCTCACATGATTAATTTACGATGAAACTGTCACATGCGGCCATCGTCTTAACAGATAAGATAGCATGCAGCGCAGCAGCTGATACTTGGGATTGTATTTTTATTTATTTATTCATTCATTTATTTATTTTACGAGAGAGAGAATCTGAATAAATGTGAGACATTTGAACATCTCGAAATATTCACGTGTAATCGGTCTGAGTCGTTGACCTCAACACAAGAGAGAGACAGGGGGGGAGAGAGGGAGGGGGAAAGGAGGGGAGGGAGGAAGGGATGAGGAGAGGAGGGGGAAGGGGAAGGGAAAGGGAGGGGAGAGGAAGAGGAAGAGAGAGAGAGGATGAGAGAAATAGAGAGAGAAAGAAAGAAAGAAAGAGAGAG
>NW_028234429.1:11191445-11196445 GCF_977035675.1 Penaeus japonicus | reverse complement strand
ACCACTAACTTTGCACACTCACCATTTGCACTATCTTCATTCAAATAACAACATTCACAACATGAGGATAACACACAACGCACATTCAAGGGACGCCTTGTCATCATTATCGGTGAACAGATTGAAAGAATGATGCTTGCAGCGGAAGCAAGGACCGCTGACAACCCCTCTTCACCTTGCCTCTCTCAGGACAAAACACACTGATACTATTGCGTCATAATATATTCTGCGTTTACAAATCACACCACCACCCTCTATGGCCTCTAGATCCTTAAAAGAAACTTATTTCATACAAATCTGATTAGTTCTTGATTATCTAACCAGGCCAAGGCTCAGCTGTCACGTGTAAACAAGGATTTTTGGCGCACAGTTACAGTCAAAATATTAAGACAATAAAACTAAAAAGCATATATACTATTAATTCCTGTATTTAGAAGTTAAAGAGCGCATTAGCTTATTTTTCCTCTTGAGTAATTAACATTTCCCACAAGGTTACTTGCTACAACACGCTCTTCTTCTTGCCATACCTTTCATAATAATAGTTATATTTCCTGAAACACGAATAGACACTCACTCAATATCTTTCTTGGCATGAGAAATACTCCATTAGATTTGTGACTCCCTGCACTTTCAGGTGTGCTTTATGAATTCCATTAATTTATTCATCCATTTATTTCCCATGTTCATATGTGGTATACAATATACTTGAGCGGGTTTAGGTTAAATTATAGGCCTACTTCGAAGGAAATGTATCCGATGAAAGCAATATATTTTAACAACAAAATCCTTCGATATCTCGAGGAAACAACCTCTCACAGAGCTATACATCCATCCCCCGTCTCCTCCCTCCCCACCACCCCTTACCCCCTCCCTTGCCTCCATGTACACAGCCAGCCCACTTTGCGTCACCTCGAACGGGGACCTGCCTTGGGACGATGCCATCCTGCTGTAGGACACTAATCTTGCTGTGATACCCAGACCTCTCCAACCCCACTAATTTCCTTTCCACGGTGAGGTAGGCGGTTGAAATTGTGGAGGTGGGGGAAGGGGGAAGGGGGAAGGGGGAGGGGGGGAGGGGGATGACGCTGGATGTGTTGCACTCTTGCCCGAGGGTGTGTCTAGGTATCACTGTGGGGGGTCGAGTCTCCTACGTGTCTGGAATACCTTACGTGACGAGACAACCGGAATGATAGAAGGTGATCAGTGTCGGAGTTTCATGTTCAACGGTACAGTCAGTGAGTCAACTTCAGCAGGTTGTGTGAACCGGCTTGGTTGCTTTACATTTAAAGTATATCGATATTATTACATGAGAAGTGAATTATAATGAATTTATTTTTTAGTATTGTATTTCGAACTGTGAGTTATCCTTCTCATGCCAGTAGTTAACGACTGAACATGTATATGTATACGTCCCTGGACACATATTTTCTTTATTACGATGCATATCAATATAAAAAAAAAAAACTCGTTAGCTTTTTCCTCTGTCCATACTATTAATTTTTTTGTTGCAAAATCACTATGCATTGGCAACTGGATCAATTGACTGACGTATTTAGTCATCTACTTTATAGTCGTGTACGAATGATTTTTGCCGGTCGATGGATGCCTTCAACCAACGGGAAAGATCTAAGCTGCGGCATATATTGCATTTTCTTATAATGTGACGGAAAATATGTTTAATACTGATCGTCTCTAACCTATAGAACCACGAATATTATATACCTTGCTATTTTTTAGATATATATTTCGTTTGAATAACATTGTCTCTGCATATAGCCACTTCCCCGTGAGTGCTATTGTATAGATCCGGTCTTTATTAACAGTGCTATGTAGAAATCATAAAGGCTGATTTATTAAGCACATAACGAACAGAGAAATAACTCGATTATTCGTAAACATAAAAACATACTAATGGTATTAACGCGTTGATATAACTGTAATCATAGAATACATATAGAAAATAATATAGATCAATAGATTGATAGATAAACAGATAGATAGACAGGCATATATATACATATATATATATATATATATATATATATATATATATATATATATATATATATATATATGTATATATATATAAATAACTATAAAAAGATAGATTTATTTATCTATGTATGTATACATATATATAAATATATGTGTGTGTGTGTGTTTGCGCGCGCAGAGAGAGAGAGAGAGAGAGAGAGAGAGAGAGAGAGAGAGAGAGAGAGAGAGAGTGAGAGAGAGAGAGAAAGAGAGAGAGAGAGAGAGAGAGAGAGAGAGAGAGAGAGAGAGAGAGAGAGAGAGAGAGAGAGAGAGAGAGAGAGAGAGAGGGAGGGAGAGGGAGAAGGAGAAAGAGAGGGAGAAAGAGAGAGAGAGAGGGAGAAAGAGAAAGAAAGAGAGAGAGAAAGAAAAAATAGAGAGAATAAAGAAAGAGAATAAATATCTGCGTATATCAAAGTCAGTTTCCGTAAATGGCTCCTGTATCATTCTATCACCCACTGACGTGATAATAGTAGCATAGTATCATTATCAATGGCAAAGGTAATTGATGCAATTCAACTATCTGTGACAGTAAAATTAGTGTTGCAATAGTTTTTGCAGTGTTATCGTTGATTGCGAATCATTACGGAAGGAAGACATGAATATAATTTCTATTATTCCCATTATTACAATCATTTCTGTTCATTATCATTATCATTTATTATCATAATTCTTATCATTATCATTGTCATCACCTTCATCATCATAATATCATTCATAATCATTCTGACAGTATTATATGTTATCATCATTATTGTTACTATTAAAATACTGCTGTGATGATAATGATAATGATCTTGATCAATAGTAATGATGATAAAATAATTATAATAATAATAATAGCGATAATAATAATAATAATAACAGCAACTGATATTGATATTAATGCTGCTGATGATAACAATAATAAACATAACAACAATTATAATCATAATGATAATAACAATAATTATAATAATTATTAATGATAATGATAGTATTGAGAAGGATAACAAAATATTACTATTATCATCATGACCATTTTTATGGCTGCTATCGATATCATTATTAAAACCATTATTATCATTATTACTACTATTATCATTATCAGTGTTATTATTATTATTACCATCATAATTGTTATTCTAATTGTTATTATTGTTATTATTGCTATTTCTATTATCATCATGGTTGTTGAAATAATTGTTCCTACTCTGTATATTATTCTTATCATAATCTTTATTGTTATGCGTTTCATACCATCACTTCTAATATTATCAGCATCATCAATTTTATTACTATCATGATTATCCTTATACTTATCATCTTCCTTTTAGAATCTTACGGATACTAATCATCATTCTTATTATCATTATTTCTGTCATTATCATTACTAAAGTTATTGTTGTTATTATTAGCAGCAGCATTGTTATCATTATCATCATTATCAATATTAATAGCATTATTATTATCACTGATATTATGATTAAAATCACTGTCATTATCATCATTATCAGTATCATTATTATATTTTTTTCATTATGACTATTATCATTATTGTTATTATTCATAATTACTACCATCATAATTTTTGTTATCATTATCACTATTACTGTTATAATTATCAGAATAATTACCATAGTTATCCTTATCTTCATTATTACAAAGCCGATATAATATCTTTATATTATCATATTTATTTTTGTTTCTAATAATATTAGTAGTGGTGTGATCATTATTAGTAGTACATAATTGAGGATATTGTCATTGCTGTAATCATTAGCACCCATACTGTAATCATTATCATTATTATAATAATTTCTATAATTGTTACTATCATTATCATTATCAATATTACTATCAATATTATTATCATTATTAATATTGTTATCAGTATCATCATTATTATCAACGTCATCGTTATTATCATCATTATTATCATCATTTTCATCGTTATCATTTCTGTTACCATTTTAACTATTATAATGCTACCATTATCATTATTATTACCAATATCAGTATTATGATTTATATCATTATCATTGTCATTCTTATTGCTATTATTTTTACTATTGTTGTTGTTATTGTTATTGTCGTTATCACTATTTCCAATAGTATCAACATCATTAGCATCATCATTAATAATAAATCATTCGTTAATAATGTTAATATGAATAATGATAAGAAATACTAATTTAACAGCGATGGTAATGATCCTGCGTATGGTAATATTACGTATAATTAACAATAAAAATTATAATACTATTAGCTTTACCCCCATTCTATCACTATACCACTATACTATACTATTCATAACAAGAGCAAAAAAAATAATAACAGACATAATGAAATAACACTAACGGCTAGTATAATGATAGTAATGATGATAATAAAAATATAATAAAAACAAAATAATAATAATAATAGTGGCAAGAAAGCAAACATAGCAGTTTTACTTTTATTAGTATAGATATTGCTAACAACAATAGCAACATTAATAATAATAATGAAACTAAAATAAAGATCATGTATTTGTAATGATTGTGATGATGATGAAGATGGTGGTGGTGGTGATGATGGTGGTGATGATTATGACGATGACGGTGGAGTTTTTATGATAGTCACAACAAAGAAAAACTGGCAATATCTTTAAGAAAATAATAAAAATATTGAAAGGTAGCAGCAGTAGCAGTGACAATATACATATATTATATATATATATTTATATATATATATAATATATATATACACATATATTAACACACACATACACACATATACATACATACATACATGCATATATGTATATATATGTATATATATACATATACATATATATAAATATATATATATAAATATATATATGTATATGTATAAATATATATATATATATATATATACATATATATGTATGTATATGTATATATATATGCATAAATATATATATATATATATATATATATATATATATATATATATATATATATATA
>NW_028234429.1:11158945-11166445 GCF_977035675.1 Penaeus japonicus | reverse complement strand
CGAACGGATTAAGAAGAAACACCTTCAGAACAAACATCATTATAACGAACGGTTTTAACAGAAACGGCTTTAGAACGAACATCATTGTAACGAACGGCTTTAGAACGAACGGTTTTAATAGAAACGGCTTTAGAACGAACATCATTATAACGAACGGTTTCAACAGAAACGGCTTTAGAACGAACAACAATATAAAGAACGGCTTTAGAACGAACGGTTTCAACAGAAACGGCTTTAGAACGAACAACAATATAAAGAACGGCTTTAGAACGAACGGTTTCAACAGAAACGGCTTTAGAACAAACAACAATATAACGAACGGCTTTAGAACGAACGGTTTCAATTGATAAAACGGTTTATACGAAAACATGTAACGAACGGCTTTAGGCGGTGGCTTTAGAGTGAACAGAGCGGATGACAATCGCAGGACGGTAGTTTTGTGAAAACGGCTTACGTCTATTACTGTGCCAAAAGTAGACAGACAATTCGTAGTACGGATGAGGCTATAATTGTGGCTATGCAAATGCACGGGTGATTATGCTATTGACTATAATGGAAAGACTTCTGTTGTGATAAGTCAAACAGAATCATTGTTACGGGGTTATAGTGATGTTAGCATTATATTTAGTAACTAACACTGTATACTTATCCGTTACTTATTAGATCTACTACTACTGTTTACTATTAATATTACTGCTTTAAGTAAAACAACTGTGCTAAAACTACTATCGTTATTTCAAAGGCTGTTGTGATACCAACAACAATAATTTTACTGGAGCTACTTAATAGAACGATAGTGATAGTAAACATTACTGCAAATTAATATCGAAAAGTTAATTGTTAATGGTTATGCTAGTAATAATGATAATGAACATTGTAATAATTATAATATCAGTGTACTAATAATGATGATATTAATGTTGATGATAATAATAACAATGATGATAATGATGATAATGATAATAATAATCATAACAATGATAATAATAATAATGATGATAATAATTATTATTAGTACAATAATGATAATGCTACTAACCATAGCGATAATAATAATGATAATCATAATAATGATAATGTAATAATGATAATCATAATAATGATAATCATAATAATGATAATGTAATCACACGAGAATTTATGAAGATTATAATAATAATTGCTATTGTAACAAAACTGATTTGATAATGAAGGATCTCATCATAATCTAATGATAATGGTGTGGTGATTTAATAACGCTTTGATAATAATGATTTGATATTTCAGTAACAATTAGTAAATAATGGTTTAATGACTTAAAAATAATCTAATTCTAATTCCAACACACATATATAAACATATGAACAGGCTGAGACAAAAAAAAAAAAATAATAATAATAAAAAAAAAAAAAATCATTCACTTAGTGTGGTGGTATTTTTCATTTTCTCTTTAACAAATCAACACATATTAATATACCAAATAACTCTAAGCCCTCCCCCTTCAAAACTACACTCCCCAAAAAAAAAAAAACGAAAAAAAAACGATCAAATTCTCGAGTTGGGTACAGTTCAAACGTGAAAAAAGAGGCATATGCGTTAATTCTTTGCGCATTTAACATTCAGTACACGACAGTCCGGCGGGTGTCCTGCATCTCAAACAACCGGCCATTCAGAGAGCGGACCCACGAATATTTGAGAGGCGTTCCCGGCGGCTCGCATTCCACTGAGTATTTTGTTGTATGCATTATCGTTTTACTGAATGCATGGTTCGGGGTGGGGTGGGGTGGGGTGGGATGTGGTTGGGTTGTGGTTTGGGGGGTGGGGGGAGAGGTAACAGTAAAAAAATAAATATTTTCGATTTCTTTTCTATAACACCGACGTGCAAGAGGAAGTCAGTTGCTAGTGATGGTGTGTGCGTATCTTTTAACCTATGTTACTTCTTTTATTATTATCATTATCATGATGTGTATGTGAGAGATTGAAGAGAGAACGATAGAAATGTAAAGTAAAATCTAGCAGGAGCGAGAGGAACAAGATTAAAGATTCAGAGAGAAAGTGAGAGTAAGGACGCCAAGTGAGGAGAGAGAAGAGGAGGAGAGAGAGATGAGAGAGGAGGAGAGAGAGAAGCGAGAGGAGAAAGAGAAGCGGGCGAGAGAGAGAGAGAGAGAGAGAGGGAGAGAGAAAAGAGCGAGACAGAGAGAGAGAGTCGGCACGAGTGTCTGGAGAGAGAAAAAAAAAGACATGAATTGAAGTTAAGTCATGCATCTTGACATATACTTAAAGTAGCAAAAAAGGAAAAGTTATATAGACAAGAATTTACGTGGGCAGAAATATCTGAACGGGAAACAGCTTCTGAAAAACTCGTCCCCTTGCCAAATGACAGTGCATATCACAAAATACCATGCAGAGAATAATTTCTCAGGAAGGTGGAATGTCGTTAGAACAGGAAGCGAAGTAGCATAAAATAAAAATCAGTCACATATTAATACGGAAAGTGCAAATTACTATAGTTGTGATATTTCTTCAATTAACTGGACTGTTATGATAATATACTATATATAAAATTTTTTTTTATATAATAAGATTTTTGCATTGTAAATATATCGCAAATAGGTTTTATGTAGTTCATTATGATTAATTGGAATAGCAAGATAATGTAAGACAATGCCCATTTTCACCAATCACTAACAATTACATGATTTGCAGAATCATTTAGCAACATAGAAGGAAACTGAACATAACACAATAATATGATATTTTGAAGTAATATGAAGGAAGTACTATGGGATGTATGATCTCAATCGTTCTACTTCTTGTGATTCAGACACATGCAGTATTTTCATGTGTTAATCTTGTTACACACATACATACATACATATACTAACACAAAAAACACACCACACACAAAACAAAAACCACACATATATTATATTATATATATATTATATTCTATATAATGATATATATTATATATAATAGCATATACATTTTACATTATGTATAAATATAACGAACATTACATAATCGTATATGTATATATGAAATATATATATTAATATATACTAATATATTATATATATATATTATAAATATATATATAAATCTAACCACACACACACACATTATATATATATAAATATAAATATATATTATATATATAATATATATATATATATCTATAATAATAGAATATACATTTACATATGTATATTTATATACGAAATACAAATAGTATATGTATATATGATTTATATATAAAAACTCAACAACATATATGACTATATATATTCAGTATATATATATTTATATATATATTATATTATATTTATATATATATATATATACATACTACACTTATTTATTATTATTACAATATTATTATACTATTATCTATATATCTATATATCATTATATTATACTATATAATTATATATATATTATATATATTATTATTACATAAACATGCTATATATATGCATATGATAAAAAACCAAAAAAAAAAATCAAAAAATATTATAAAATGTTTTCTATAAAGCATATATTAAATATATATATAAATTATATATATATTATATATATATATTATCAATAACAATATACATATATATTAAATTAAAATATTAAATAAATATCTATATATAATAAAACTATATATAAGGCTTAAATATGCATATATTATTATATATATATATATATATCTATATATATATATATATATATATATATATATATATACTATATATATATATATATTTATATATAATACATATATTTATATATACATATCTACATATATACATATTATAACCTATATACATATCTATATAACTATATATATATTATATATATATATAAAATAATTATATATACCTCTTAAATAGTTATAGCAATAAAGAAAATATTATATATACACATATATATTTATATCTATATAAATATAATATATATATATATATATCTCTATATATATATATATTTTATTATTAAAATTTTATTTTTTTATTTTTTAATTTTATTTTAAAATTATATATATATATAATATAATTTTTTTTTTTTAAAATTTGATAAATATATATATATATTAATATTTATTTAATTAAAAATTTAATATATTTTTTAAATTTTTTTAAATAAATATTTTTTTATTTATTATTTTTTTTAAAATTTATTGAAAAATTTATTTTTTGTTATTTAATTTTTAAAATTTTTTAATTTTAAATTTTTTTTATTTTAAAAAATTATAAAATTTAATAATAATTTTTTTTTTTTTATTATTTATTAATTTATTTTATTTTTATAATATATTATTTGAATGTTTTTTTATTTTTAATTTTATAAAAAAATTATTTTAGTTTTTTTAATTTTTTATATATTTTTTAATTAAAAATTGTTTTTTTTGTTTTTTTTGTTTTTAATTTTTTAAAAGTTTATTTCATTTTTTTTTTTTATAAAATTTATTTTTTTTTTATTTTTAATTTTTAAAATTTTAAAATTATTTTTAAAATTTTTTTAAATTTTTTTATTTTTTTTTTTTTTTTTTTTTTTTTTTTTTTAATTTTTTTAAATATATTTTTTTATATTATTAAAATTTTTTTTAATATTTAAAAAAGGGAAGGGGGAAGGAGGGGAAAAGGGGGAAAGGGAGTTTTTTTTTTTTTATATTTTTTTTTATATATATTTTTTTTATTTATATTTTTTTTTTTTAAAAAAAAAAAAAGAAAAAATTTATTTTTTATTATATTATTTATATTATATTTTATATATTTTTTTTAATTTTTTTTTTTTTTTTTAAAATTTTAATTTTTTTTTATTTATTTATAATTTTTATTTTTATAATTTTTTAATATTTAATTGTTAAAAAATTTTATTTATTTAAAATTTTAAAGATTTTATTATTATTTTAGTATTTTTATTATTTTTATAATTATATATATTATATTATATATTTTATATATATATATATATATATATATATATATTACTTATTATGTATATGTATATGTTATATATTATATATATATATATATATATATATATATCTATACATATATATATATAATATATATATATATATTAATATATATATATATATATGCTCTATATATTATATACATATATATTATTTATATGTATTTATATCTATATATATATATATATTATATATATATATATATATATATATACACACACATATATATGTAAACACAAATATATATATTTATATAATATATTATATATATATATATATATATATATATATATATATATATATATATATACATACCTCTCTCTCTCTCTCTCTCTTCTCTCTCTCTCTCTTCTCTCTCTCTTCTCTCTTCTCTCTCTCTCTATATATATATTATATATATTATATATATATATATTATATAGTATATATATATATATATATATATATATAGAGAGAGAGAGAGGACGAGGAGGAGAGAGAGAGGGGGGAAGAGAGAGGAGGAGAAGAGAGAGAGAGGAGAGGTATGTATATATTTATATTATATATATTATATATTTATTTTATATATATATATTATATATATTTATATTATATAGATATATATTAGAGAGAGAGATGGAGGAGAGAGAGAGATGAGGAGAGAGAGAGGAGAGAGGTATGTTTAATTATATTATTTATATAGATATTAATATAGATATATATTGATATTATATATATTATATATAGTGTGTGGTTTACATATATATTGGGGGTGTATATATATATATATATATTTATATATTATAATAATATATATATGAGTGATTACATATAATTATAATAATATTGATAGGTATTTTATATATATTGATATGATATTTTGAGTATTTATGATAGTTATATTATATTTGTATATATAGATGATTATATAGTATATTTATATTTATATTTATAGTATACATTTATTATTCAATATTTAAGATATATAATATTATATTATTTATATATGTATATATTATATAATGATTATGTGTATATATATGTTACAGTTTGTATTTTTATATTATATATATATATTATATTATATTATATACATATGTTACACTATATATTTATATATATATTTTTATATTTATAGTATTTATATATATATATATTATATATATATATTATAGAGATATATAGAGAGGAGGAGAGTAGAGAGGGAGAGGAGAGAGAGTGAGAGAGAGAGAGAGAGGTTATGTTATATATATATATAGATATATATATTTATATATTTTTATATATAGTTTTATAATATATATGTGTGTATTATATGTGTATACATATTTATGTATGTGTATATATATATATAGATATGTTATAGATTTATATATATTATACATTTATACAATATATAATATATATGTATATAATATTTATATGTATTTATATTTATATATATTAAGATATATATATATATATTATATATATATATATATATATTTTATATATATATATAATATATACATATATACATCAATATGTGTGTTGTGTGTGTGTGTGTGTGTGTGTATTTATATATATGTATGTGTATATATTATATTATATATATATATATATCTTATATATATATATTATATATATACATATATACATATATATATATTATATATATTATATATAAAATATATATATATATTATATATATATATATATACATGTATGTAGGCATAAATGTATATATATAAATTTATATGTATATATATGTATATGTATATGTATATATATATATATATATATATATATATATATATAAGATTATACAAATATAAATATGCATATATATGTATATATATACAAATATATATAAGCTCATCATCTACATTTACCAAGGATGTATATCATGATTTTGAACCTTTTTTTTTTAACTTCCCAGGGGTCCCCCCGAAAAAAAGGAAAAAAGAAAGAAAGAAAGTACGGCCCGTAGACTAGAACTCCCTTTCCGAAACTAATAGACTCCCATATATGGACAAGTGATGTAGCGTGCGGACTGACAGATCCTCGCGGCCGAGGATCGAGTCTTTAATAGTAGCAACTTTATTTTAGCGAAAACAAATTAATATGTAAGAACAAGACAATCGTAAGAGGAAATCCCTCTCTTCATCTGTAAAATATCACTGGAAAGGTTAAAACAACACTTTAGAATCAGTACACGTTAAAGACGATCTTTAGCAACACATGAGATGCTTTACCAAGAATATGTCGCTATTGCTAGATGATCAAATGAGCGGTTTCCTGCTAATACGAAGGCCCAGCGCTATCCCGAGCGCCAGTGTCATCTTCCACACAAGGAGATTCCCGCGCTTCGCTGGTGACTTGTCCCCCTCCCTGTCTGCCTGTCTTTTATAACAATAATGCTATTACACGTTTCCTCGAGCACCGGCCTATATAGCTATTAATCCTTTACATAGCGCTAAGTGGTACGGCTAATGGAATTCTTTAAGGTTAAAAGCCAAGTAATGTTATTATTTAGCATGTGGGAGGTGGCGGTTTAGAAGAGCGAAATACGACAAGCCAGTGCGTGGGGCTGG
>NW_028234429.1:11151424-11153845 GCF_977035675.1 Penaeus japonicus | reverse complement strand
TGAAGAGAAAAGAGAGAGAGAGAGAGAGAGAGAGAAGAAGAAGAAGTGAGAGAGAAGAGAGGAGGAGAGAGAGAGAGAGAGAGAGAGAGAGAATGAGAGAGACAGAGAAAGAGAAAGAGAGAGAGAAAGAGAGAGAGAGAGAGAGAGAGAGAGAGAGAGAGAGAGAGAGAGAGAGAGAGAGAGAGAGAGAGAGAGAGAGAGAGAGAGAGAGAGAGAGAGAGAGCACAAGAGAGAAAGAATCTCCAGTCTACTACCGAATTCATTCTCTCCGTCAAGATCTTCACAGAAACTAAAGACGTTGACTGACTTTGCTCTCTCTGCAGCCAGTATACTGACTCTCCCCGCCTGTCAGTTAACCCCCCCCCCCCTTCCCTGTGAGAAAGTCAACCCGATGAAAATGCCACAAGGCCCAGATTTCGCCGTCGTATATTGAAGCCTCTGATTTTGTCCAAGTCGGTCGGTCGAAATGCACGTGATGTGTTCTTGGTGCACGCTGTGTCTAGAATGGACGGCTTTACTGGAACTTCTAATGAACGGGTTTGATGTGAAATGATCGGCTTTGGAATGAATTGGCTTTTGAATGAAACAGCCTTAGCATGAGTGGCTTTAGAGTAAACGGCTCAAGGATGTTGGGTTATAGAATGAACGGCTTTCAAACCTCCGGCTTTATTTAAAGTGAACGACTTTAGAATGAACACTTTTTGAACGAACGGCCGTAGAATAAGAGGCTTTGTATGGACGACAGGCTTTAAGATGAACGGCTTTGGAAAAAAAAAACAGCTTTAGAACTAACATCTTTACAACGAACAGCTTTATAATGAACAGTTTCAACAGAAACGGCTTTAGAACGAATGGATTAAGAAGAAACACCTTCAGGACAAACTTTTTTTTTTTTATAACGAACGGTTTTAACAGAAACGGCTTTAGAACGAACATCATTATAACGAACGGCTTTAGAACGAACGGTTTTAACAGAAACGGCTTTATAACGAACTGCTTTAGAACGAACGGTCTCAACAGAAACGGCTTTAGAACGAACAACAATATAACGAACGGCTTTATAACGAACGGTTTTAACAGAAACGGCTTTAGAACGAACATCATTATAACGAACGGCTTTAGAACGAACGGTTTTAACAGAAACGGTTTTATAACGAACTGCTTTAGAACGAACGGTCTCAACAGAAACGGCTTTAGAACGAACATCATTATAACGAACGGCTTTATAACGAACGGTTTTAACAGAAACGGCTTTAGAGCGAACATCATTATAACGAACGGCTTTAGAACGAACGGTTTCAACAGAAACGGCTTTAGAACGAACAATATTACGAACGGCTTTAGAACGAACGGTATCAATTGAAACGGCTTTAGAACGAACATCAATGTAACGAACGGCTTTAGAGCGGATGGCTTTAGAGTGAACAGAAGCGGATGACCAACTCCCGCAGACAAGGGAGTTTTGTGACAAACGGCTACACGCTCTATAACTTTGCCAAACACGTAGACATGACAAATAGTAGTTCGGGAATGAGGCTATAATTGTGGCTATGCAAATGCACGGGTGATTATGCTATTGACTATAATGGAAAGACTTCTGTTGTGATAAGTCAAACAGAATCATAGTTACGGGGTTATAGTGATGTTAGCATTATATCTAGTAACTAACACCGTATACTTATCCGTTACTTATTAGATCTACTACTACTGTTTACTATTAATATTACTGTTCTAAGTAAAACAACTGTGCTAAAACTACTATCGTTATTGCAAAGCCATTTATGATAACAACAACAATAATTTTATTGGAGCTACTTAATAGTATAATGATGCTAGGAAACATTATTGTAAATTAATATCGAAAAGTTAATTGTTAATGGTTATACTAGTAATAATGATAATTAACATTGTAATAATGATAATAGCATTATACTAATAATGATGATATTAATGTTGATGATAATAATAACAAAGCTACTAACCATAACATTAATAACAATGATAATCATAATAATGATAATGTAATAAGGATCACAGGAGAATTTATGAAGATTATAATTATAATTGCTATTGTAACAAAACTGATTTGATAATGAAGGATCTCATCATAATGTAATGATAATGGTGAGATGATTTAATAATGATTTGATATTTCAGTAATAATTGGTAAATAATGGTTGAATGACTTGAAAATAATCTAATTCTAATTCCAACACACATATATAAACATATGAACAGGCTCTGAGACAAAAAAAAAAAAAAAAAAATCCACATGCGGTTGTATCATATCATTCTCATCTTTAACAACATCACAACACATAATTAATATACCAAATACACCTCCCTAAGCTCCCCCCCCCCTCCCCACTCCCCTCCCCCCCCCAAAAAAAAACGAAAAAAAAAAAAACGATCAAATTCTCC
>NW_028234429.1:11138924-11143924 GCF_977035675.1 Penaeus japonicus | reverse complement strand
CACGTTGACTTGTCGCTGATATTTACTATGGATGGATGAACTCGTAGGAAAGCAGGAATTATCTTGCGCTGACAATGAAGAGGCGATTGTTCATCATTAGCTTGAATAGTTTTGCAACTGTGGGTATGGTATTGCGAAGTACTGTAGTGATGCAAACTTCATACAGCATTTAGTTGTCTGGTGGATCAATTATACTTCATAGAGCTAAGGAATTTAGCCTTAACTTTGCCATAAATAGAGTGTTCTCGCATAGTTCGCTACAGTGATCTTGTTACGGACTGAGTACTGGAATGTAATGATATTAAACAGTGAAGACACATACATAGTCTGGCACGTTAATGAAAGTAGTTGGTGAGAAGACAGAAGCTAGATGTCGCAATTCCCTAATGCAGTAATGTATAAAGCAAACTTGTTAATAATATAATTACATCAACAGTGTTCTTGCAACATCTGCATAATTCACAATTATTTGGTAGTA
Organism: Penaeus japonicus; assembly: GCF_977035675.1. Lineage (NCBI taxonomy): Eukaryota > Metazoa > Arthropoda > Malacostraca > Decapoda > Penaeidae > Penaeus > Penaeus japonicus. Next base: position 11,143,446 of record NW_028234429.1, on the reverse strand, counting down.
ATTAAGGGTGCAAAGTTGCTGGTCAACCTGGAGACGAAACAAAAGAAAAGCGTCACCCTTCCTTTACACATCTCACTGTCTAAAGTTGAGTCCCGGCCGTTTAAACGCCGTAGCGCAGGTGATATTTCGACCGAGTACGAAGCGATGTAACAGTGCAGTCCCGCGTAACACGCATTACTTATTTTTTTGTTCTCATTTATCTTTTTTTTAAGGGTTTTCAATTTTTCTGGCGACTAATACTTGTTGGGCCATAAATCTTGACAGGACTTTTATAACCTCTTTACAATGATGCAATACGTAACGGTGTGTCCTCATTCGACTTCTAGTGGATGACTCTCTGTTCTGTAGCATTTGTGAAGCTAGCGAGCTGCCAACAGGCTAATCAAGAAAGACACGCGCACTTTGAATACTGTCAGTGTGTTTGTGTTTGTTTGCGTGTGTGTGTGTGTTTGTGTGATTGTATGTGTGTGTGTCTATCTGTCTCTCTCTCTGCAAGAATCCTTTCTTGGAATGATAAAGGCTAAAAGTATCTGGAAGGAGCAAGGAAACAAGCAATCGGCTGTAAGTACTATATTCCTTATCAAGAGTCGCGCCAAGTGAAGTGTGAGGATTCACCGGGACCAGCGGTGTCCTTGGAAGCGAGGCCGGAGAGAGAGAGGTCTGACTTGACCTCCCTCGGTTTCTGGAGAGGTAAGGTCGCGAGGGCAGCATGGCATGGTCGATATTTTCAAAGACCACGTGGATGCACTCGTACATACGTGGCAATAGGAAAGGATGCCTTCCATGGTCTCTTGCTCTCTCTCTCTCTCTCTCTCTCTCTCTCTCTCTCTCTCTCTCTCTCTCTCTCTCTCTCTCTCTCTCTCTCTCTCTTTCTCTCTTTCTCTCACAGGAGCTGTTGCCCCTGTGCTCCCCACTAAGAGACTCGATACCACATTGTATAATTTGTCTGGCAATGTGAGTGAATCATGTATGTGACATGTGGCACTGGAATGTAAAGAAGGAAGTGTTGCACCATTGCATTGCTCTTCCGAAGGGAAAGACAAAACAACCTGGTCATGTCTAGCGAGGAAGGAAAACTAAAAAGATTGGTGAAACAGCAAGAGTACGTTTATGTAGGTATTATGTGTGCGTGTAATAGGATATATATGTAATAAATAAAATTAAATGAATGATGATATAAATCATAATGATGAGTACATCATAAAGAATACAATAATGCATACACACATACTTAAAATATATATATATATATATATATATATTATATATATATATATTATATATAATTTTATATATATATAATCATATAATAAATATATATATATATATATATATATATATATATATATATATATTATATATATAATAATATATGTATGTGTATATGTATGCATGTATGTATATATAGTATATATATGTGCATATATGTACATATGTAGCTATATACAATATATATATAATATATATATATATATATATATTTTATATATATAATATATATATATATATATATATATATATATGTGTGTGTGAGTGTGTGTGTGTGTGCATATATGTAGATATGTAGACATATATACATATATATCTAATCTACCTATTATATATATATATATATATATATATATTATATATAATATATATATATATATATATATGTAGATATATATATAGGTAGATATAGATATATATGTATATATGTCTACATATCTACATATATGCACACACACACACACACACATATATATATATATATATTTTATATATATATATATATTATATATATATATATATATATATATATGTATATACATATATGTGTGTGTCTGTGTGTGTTACACACATACAATATATATATAAATATATATATATATATATATATATATAAATATATATATAATATATATATATTACATATGATAATGATAATACATAATAAATATAATAATTACAAAAAAATATCTAAATAAATAACATATATACATTTATGTGTGTATGTATATATAATAGCAAAATCATCCATATATAAATAATATTCAATGAAAAAATAACAGTAGTATCAAAAAGAAAATTTGATTATCAAACAACGTTGTAAACCTTTTGATAATCAAATGATGTAAACCTTTTGATAATCAAACAACGATGTAAACCTTTTGATAATCAAACAACAATGTACCTTTTGATAATCAAACGATGTAAACCTATTGATTATAAACTGAATGAGTTGACTTGCATTACTCAAACAATGATGTAAACCTTTTGATAACAAACATCGATGTAAACTTCCTGATAATCAAACAACGATGTAAACTTTTTGATAATCCAACAACGGTGTAAACCTTTTGATAACAAACAATCATGTAAACCTTTTGATAACAATGATGTAAACGTTTTGATAACAAAGAACAATGTAAACCTTTTGATAATCAAACAATGATGTAAACCTATTGATAAACAATGATGTAAACCTTTTGATAACTAACAATGATGTAAACCTTTTGATAACAAACAACGATGTAAACCTTTTGATAACTAACAACGATGTAAACCTATTGATAAACAACGATTTTAACCTTTTGATAAACAATGATGTAAACTTTTTGATTACAAACAACGATGCAAACTTCTTGATAATCAAACTATGTAAACCTTTTGATAATCAAACAACAATATAAACCTTTTGATAACAAACGATATAAACCTTTTAATAACAATCAATAATGTAAACCTTTTGATAACAAACAACGATGTAAACCTTTTGATAATCAATGGCGTAAACCTTTTGATAATCAAACAATGATGTAAACCTTTTGATAACAAGAAACGATGTAAACCTTCTGTTAACAACGATGTAAATTCTTTGATAACAAACGATGTAAACCTTTTGATAACAAGCAACAATGTAAACCTTTTGATAACAAACAACGATGTAAACCTTTTATTAACAAACAACTATGTAAACCTTTTGATAATCAGTCAACGATGTAAATCTTTTTATAACAAAAAACGATGTAAACTTTTTGATAATCAAACGATGTAAACCTTTTGATAACAAACAATGATGTAAACCTTTTGATAACAATGATGTAAACCTTTTGATAACAATGATGTAAAACTGAATGAGTTGACTTGCATGACACAAACAATGTAAACCTTTTGACAACAAACAACAATGTAAACCTTTTGATAATCAAACAACGATGTAAACCTTTGGATAATCTTTTGATAATCAAGCAGTGATGTAAACCTTTTGATAATCAAAGAACAGTGTAAACCTTTTGATAACAAACAACGATGTAAACCTTTTAATAATCAAACGATGTAAAACCTTTCGATAACAAACAACGATGTGAACCATCTGATAACCAAACAGCGATGTAAACCTTTTAATAACAAACAACGATGTAAACCTTTTGATAACAAACAACGATGTAAACCTTTTAATAACAAACAACGACGTAAACCTTTTGATAATCAAACAACAATGTAAACCTTTTGATAACCAAACAGCGATATAAACCTTTTGATAACAAACAACGATGTTAACCTTTTGATAATCAAACAACGATGTAAACCTTTTGATAATAAACAAAGACGTAAACCTTTTGATAATCAAACAACGTTGTAAATCTTTTGATAATCAAACAACAATGTAAACCTTTTGATAACAAACAACGATGTAAACCTTTTGATAACAAACAACGATGTAAACCTTTTGATAACAAACAATGATGTAAACCTTTTGATAACAACGATTCAAACTTCTTAATAATCAAACGATGTAAACTTTTTGATAATCAAACAATGTAAGCCTTTTGATAATAAACAAAGATGTAAACCTTTTGATAATCAAACAACGATGTAAATATTTTGATAATCAAACAATGTTGTAAACCTTTTGATAACAAACAACAATGTAAACTTCTTGATAATCAAACAATGTTGTAAACCTTTTGATAACAAACAACAATGTAAACTTCTTGATAATCAAACAATGTTGTAAACCTTTTGATAACAAACAACAATGTAAACTTCTTGATAATCAAAAAACAATGTTGTAAACCTTTTGATAACAAACAACAATGTAAACCTTTTGATAACAAACAACGATGTAAACCTTTTGATAACAAAGCACGATGTAAAACTGAATGAATAGACTTTCATTACACACGAATGTGTCGTAAACGAAATGTTGTGAACGTGAAGAGAATGTATAAACATTGTTAAATGTTAACTAACATAGATATGTATGATAACGAAACAGGTGCTGATCTCAGGCGATTTTAACCCTGTTTGAGAGCCAGGTCAGTCACACTGTCAAGATGCTTACTTTGCAAAATCATGTTGAATTATTAGCATGGCTAGGAATAACCTGTGTGGCAGTGTTTTTTTGTCCGCATCCTGGTTGCTAGTTCCTGATGGTCCTTTGAATGTATGCATGACGTCGACGGCAGACAGATGAGACAGGGATGAGACAGGTCTTGAGGGCGGCAAATGTTGAGTAGGGTGAGCACATTTCAATAGA
>NW_028234429.1:11136506-11138824 GCF_977035675.1 Penaeus japonicus | reverse complement strand
TGTCGAGCGTCGAATATATTCTCCCGCCTTCTCCGGCCTTCCTTCCCTCGACCACCGCGCCAAACTTTTTCTTTTTCACTTTAGCTCCAAACCAGATTGAATTTTTATTAATTAATTAAATCGCCAAGAGTTATCCAATAATCTAATATTCTCGATCGGCCAGGAGCTACAATTAGAGGGAAAAATCATAGGCGAGACCCCGGATGAAGGAGGAGGGAGGCGGAGTTCCCACATCTCTTCGCTCGCGGTCCGTCGCCGACAGCGAATTTCCAGGGCGAAGAATTATGGAATTAAACACGCATGCCGAGGAATTTGGAAGATACCGGGGAAGAATTTTCGATGGATTTAATTTCGTTGATTATGGAAAAGTATTTAGTGTAAGTATTTGGGTATAAAGAAAAAACTTTTTTTCTAGTATAGTTTTATGAAATTCTAGGAGTGCTGGAAATGAGCAAAGCTCCTCTTGTAATAATGGACTGTATTCATTCGGGTCATATGATTAATGCGTTGAAGATAGTTATTCCTTAGATCCATTTATGAAATTCGTATGAAGGGAAAAATCTTGTAAGCGATAGACCACGAATCGGAGCGCCCGATTATCATACATCATTACCATCATCATTATTGCTTTGTTTATCATTAATAATTCCATCACTATCACTGTCAACATCATCATCATCACCATGTGTATCTATACATATTATCATTATCATCACCACAATGTGTGTGTGTATGTATGTATGTATATATATATATATATATATATGATATATAGTATCAGAGTGATACTATATATATCTATATATATACATACATACAACACAACCACAACACCTGTCATATTATGTATATATAGATATATTATATTAGATATATATATCTATATATTATAATATATATATAATATAATATATTATAATATATATATATATATATATATGTGTGTGTGTGTGTGTATGTATGTATATATATATACATATATATATATACATATTTATCCATATATATACATATATATGTGTGTGTGTACATATATATCACCTAACATCATAATCATTATCACTATTATTGTCATCACCATTATTATTGTTATTACTATTATAATGCTTATTATCACCGTTCCTATTGTCATCGTTACCATTGTTGTTCTTTGCATTATTATCATCAGATTCATGATTCTTATAATCAAATAGTTTCTTTTAGCTTAATCTCACAGTGGACTAAATCATCTCGATTGTTATTTTCACAGTAAACTGATGTCATATAAAAAAGTGAAAGAAAATATGATAATGCAGAACAAAGAAAATTAATATGGTTCACAGAGCAACCGAGAGAAGAAGGGGACAAGCAAAAGAAAAAAGACTAGCAATAGAGGTTGAGGGGGGGCGGGGGAGAGAGAGAGAGAGAGAGAGAGAGGAGACTGCATCAAGACCCGCTGACGTGAGAGAGAGACGCGAGAGAAGAGAGAGAGAGCCCAGTAGAGGAGTACAAGGGAGTGAGAGATAAGAGTGAGCGAGATGAGACTCGAGGGCCGAGAGACTGAAGTAAAGATCGAGAGAGAGAGAAGAGAGAGAGAAGAGAGGAGAGAGAGAGGAGAGAATAAAAGGAGAGAGAAAGGGAGAGAGGACCTGAGAAAAAAAGAGAGAGAAGAGAGAGAAAGAAAGAGAAGAAAAAGAAGAGAGAAAAAGAAAAAGAGAGAGAGAAGATAAGGAAGAGAGGGAAGAGAGAATATAAAGAGAAGTGAAAGGGAAGAGGGAGAATAGTATTAAGAGAGAAAAGAGTGAGGAAGAGATAGAAGAGAAGAGAGAGAGTAAGAGAAGAGCGAGAAAGAGAAGGGAGAAAATAAGATGGGTAGAAGAGAGTGAAGAGAGAAAGAGAAAGAGAGAGAATGTGAGAAAGGAGTAAGTGAAGAAGAGAGAGAGTAACGGAGAGGAATAGAGAAGAAGAGAAGAGAAGAGAGAGAAAGGGAGAGAGGGAGAGAGAGAATAAGAGAGAGAGAGAGAGAGAGAGAGAGAGAAAGAGAGAGAGAAGAAAGAAACGAAATTAAACGAATGGATAGTAAGAAAGACTTAAAGGTGCGCTGATGATTATATAATCATTTGTATAGTTCAGGAATGATGAGTAATGAGTCTCTGGTTAATACCGGACGGAGCTACCTTGAAACGTTCTTGGCTGACACAGAAATACAATGAATGCCAATTTGAAAATTTTGAAATGATATAGCGGTTATATAGACTAGACTAGGTAGTATCTTACCTTAATTTACCCGGAAAATCGAAAATTACGTATCAAGGGTCATTGTATACACACATGCAATA
>NW_028234429.1:11126506-11129006 GCF_977035675.1 Penaeus japonicus | reverse complement strand
ATGAAAATAACAATGAGGATGACGATAAAAATAACAATAATAATAATAATGATAATAACGATAACATTTATAAGAACAATATTAATAACGATATCAATATAATCATTACTAAAAACGGTAATAAAAAAAATGATGATAGTAATGTTAATGAGGATGAAACTTATAACAAGAGCGGCAGTAATATTGATGATATTGATAACAATAAATAGTAATGATAATAACAATAATAATAATACTATTAACAGTTATAATAATGATAATGATGATAACAACGATAATGATATGGATGATAGTAGTAATGTTGTTAATGACAACAATAATAATGGTGATAATTATGATAATGATAATGATAACAATAATAATAAAGGTAACAATGATAATGATAATAATGCTTGTAATGATAATAAGTGATGGTAATAGTATTACGAATAATCGTAACAATAATAACAGTAACTGATATAAAAATGAAAATAATAATGATGAAAATAATTATAATAATCACAGTGATAATAATTATCATTATAGTAATAGTCATAATATTAGTGGTAATAGCAGTAGTAATGATAACGATAGTGATTATCATTATAATTATGATCATTATTTTAATAACAATAATGATAAAAATATTGATAATGATGATGTTGATAACATAATTTCACTGATGATAGTAATAATGACAATGACAAAAGTAATGATGATGAAGATAGTACTCATTTTCATAATAATGATAATGACAATCATCAATATGAAAATAATGATAACAGTAATAACATTACTAGTAGTAGTTATGGTAATTATGATGATATTCATGAATAAAGTAGTAATAATAATGATAAGGATGATAGTATTCTCAACAGTTGTTGTGATGATGAAAATAATAATAATGAGAGTAGTATTACCAATAGTGATAGCAACTGTAATTGATTATCATCATAATGATAACTTTCATCATGATTATCGGAGGTAACAAATACTACAGATGTAATATTAAAAGCATTAAAAATATTACTATTCCTATTAATGTACTTTTTCGAGTAGTTATACCTATAAAAAATAATAAAAACGACATCTTAGGTTTTCTATAAAGCTAAGGGGTAACTTCGGATTTACTTACATTCGGGGAGTCAGCGATCGCGCGCGTGTGTGTATACGTATATATATATGCACGCGCGCGCGTGTGTGTGTGATTGTGTGTGAGTGTGTGTGTGTGTGTGTGTGTCTGAGTACACACATGCACCCACATACTTATATATACATGCAAAAATAAATAAACATATATATACAAATATATACATATATATATATATATATATATATATATATATATATATATAATATATATTTATATGTGGTATACAAATATATATGATGTATATGTATATATAAATATATATTTATGTATTATGTATATGATAAGTTATATGTATATATACATATATATATACATATAAGTATACATATACATAATTAAATATATATACATATCCATAATTAAATATATATACATATCCATATATATATATATACATATATACACATGCATATATATATTATTGCACACACATACATATATATATATATATATATATATATATATATATTATATATGTATATGTTGTGATTATAGTGTGTATATCTATATATATAAATATATATATATAATATATATATAATTTCTGCATATATATATAATTTTTTATATATATATATATATAATATATAATTCTTATATATACATATATTATGTAAGATATATATATAATATATATATATATTATTTTAATATTTCTATATATATTATATAAGATTATATATATATATATATATATATGTGTGTGTGTGTGTGTGTGTGTGTGTGTGTGTTGTGTATACATAAATAAATCCATATCTATCTATATCTATATCTATAATCTGTGTATGTACATGCATATGAATAAGTATATATATATGTATGTACATATATGTATATATATATATATAAATTGTATATATATATATATATATATATAAATATATATATCTATATATGAATATATATATACACTTATATATATATATATATATATATATATATCTATATATATATATATATATATATAAATATATATTATATATATATATATAATAATATATGTATAGTATTTATATCTATAAATATATATAATATATATATTTATACACCACCCACACATATACATACCCCCAACCCACACAATATATATATATAAAATATATAAATATATATATATAATATATATATATACATATAATTACATATATATATATATTTATATATATATATTATATAATATATCTATATATAAATCTATGTGTGTGTGTGTGTGTTAGTGTGTTACTGAATATATATATATATATATAATTTATTATATATTATGTATAGTTTATATAAATATATATATATATATATATATATATATACATATATAATATATATATATATATAATCTGTATATATATAGTATAATATATATATAAATAT
>NW_028234429.1:11109006-11114006 GCF_977035675.1 Penaeus japonicus | reverse complement strand
TCATATATATATATATTATATATATATATATATATATATACTATATATATATATAGATAATATATATATATATTATATATATGTAAATATAGAATTATTGTATAAATATTTTTATATATTATAATAATAATATATATAGATATATATATATATATATATAGAAATATAGATATATATATATATAGATATATAGATAAACACATATATAATAGATATATATATAATCATACATATATATAGATTCTATAGATATTTAATATATATATATAAAATATATAATATATATGTATAATATATTATATATATAATATTATGTAAATATATATACAAATAATATATATAATATATATAATATATATAATGTATATAATATATATAATATATAATATGTATATAATATATATTATATATATAATAATATAATATATATATAATATATATAATAAAAATATAATATATAAATATATATATAATATATATATAGTAAATATATTTATATATAATAATACATCTATATATAATGTATGTATATATAAATTTATTTCATATATATAAGAAGATATAATATTAGATATATATTATCTATACAGATATATCATATCTTAAGAGATATAATATATATAATATAGATAATATTATATAATATATATAATATATATAATATATATATAATATATATGAAATATATAAATATATATATATATAATAGATAGAAATATATAATTTATAATTATATATAATAGATATAATATATTTATACTATAGATGGAATATATAAAATATAGAAGAGATAGAATATATATAAGAATATAATCATATAATAATATATTTAATATCTATTTTATATATATTATAGATGTGTAAGATATATAAATATATATAATATATACAATATATAGAATATATATAAGTAGATATAATATATTTATTCTTATATAATTTATATAATTTATGTAATATATATAATATATATAATATACGTATAACATAGAGATAAGAATATAATTTTATGTTATATATAATATATATAATTTATATATATATAATATATATGATAGATATAATAAGATATAAAAGATCAATAATATATATAGAATATTTGTATATTATATATACATATAGAAACATAATATAAAATATATAATATAATATATATACCATATATATATATAAATTTATATATATATATTTAATATATATAGATTGAATATAATATATAATATATATGATATATATATAGATATAATAGATATATATAGATATTTAATATCTATAATATATATAATAGATATAATATAGATGATATATTTAATATAAATAATATATGTAACATATAATGATGATATAGAAATATAATGTATAATATATATGATATATTTAATTATAAACTAATATATATAACATATATATGATAATATAATAATATATATAATATAGATAAATATATATATATATGTTTTACTATATTATATAGTATAATATATAGATATTTATAAATATAAAGTTTAAAAAATATAAAATTTAATATATTTATATAATATATCTAATAATATATGATATCTTTATATAAAAAATTATTTATAAATAATAAATTATATATAATATATTTATATAGATATAGATATAGATATATATGAGAGAGGAGAGATAGATTATATATGGTTGGATGATAGATATATATGTTAGAGAGATAAATAGTAGGTAAGAGATTAGAAGATATTGAGAAGTATTATCATATTGAATATATAAGATGATATATAATAAATTATATAATATGTAGATAAATATTAAGTAGAATAAGATATGTATACTTAGGTAGAAGGAGAAGTATATAATATAGATATATATAGGGAGATATGTAGATAAATAATTATATAAATTAGATATATGAATTTATTTTGAAAAATATATATATAATGTTTAGATAATAGAGACTTAATATAGATATAGATATATATATATATAGAATAGATATATATATATATATATATATAGGAAGATATATTTATGAATAGAAGATATAAATATAAATAAGAATTTATAAAGTGTATAATATTTTGTGTATATAGAATATATATATAATAGGTATAATATTATAATTAGAGTTAATATATATAGAGATAATAGAGATATAGATATAGATAAATATATATTTATATTTATTTAGACAGACATATATAGATATATTATTTATATATAGATATGAGATATATTAATATATATAATATATATATACTGTTGTATAATAGATATAATATGATATAATGTAAATATATATTATAGATGAGAATACATTTATAGAATATAGAGATAATAAATTAGATAAGATAGATTGATATTGATATATATATAGATTGAAAGTTAGATTATATGTAGATAGATAGAAATAATCTGGATCGAAGAGTAGATATTAAGTTATTATAAATATAATAGTATATAGAAGATAGATATTTATGATATATAATATATATAAGATATATAGAGATAGTTAAGAATATTCATATCATAGAGTAATATATATATATTTTAATATTATAGATAGAGATATTATAAATAATATATTATATTTAGTTTTAATACATATAATATATATGTGGAATATATATATAGAATATACTTATAGATATTATGGAGAGTAGATTGTTATATATATAGATTAATATGGATTATATAATGTATAAGAGATATTTAGATATAGATATTATATAGAGATTGATTTATATAATATATATAATAAGAGACAGAATATTATACTAGAGAGATAATAATGTAATGTAATATATTATATATATTTTTAATTGAGAATTAGACTGTATAATTTATTTATATAATAAGAGATATAAGAGAGAGATAATAGATATATATTACATATATGAATAGAATGAGAGTATAGAGTATAGAAGAGAGATATTATAGATTTATTTAGTTATAGACTTTATAGTATTAGATATATTTTATAGGTATATTTCATAGATATATATATATATATATATATATATATAATATTTATTAAGAGAGAATTGATTTATAATTTATAGATAGATATATTATATAGTATATAGATTTATAGATATTTATAGAATATGTTAATGATAGAGTATTGTAGAAAGAATTGTGTAGATATTTATAGAAATAATATTGATATATATAGTTATATATATTATATATATGATAGAGATCTGATATATTAACACATAGATAGATTGTTAGATGTAAGAATAGAAGATAATATATATATATAGATATTGTTTTTTTATGGATATAGATATAAGATGATATATATATATATGGATAATTGATAGATAGAGAATATTTTGTAGAATATATATAAATAATATAGAATATATAATAGAGATATAAATGTAGATAAATATATATTATAGAATATGTTATGATAGATTTTAAGAGATATCTAATATAAATATATATAGAATTTATATTATAGAAATATAAGTATAATTATAATAATATAGTAATATATATAGAGGAATTATATATTAGATATATAATACAGAAGATAGAATGTAGGTATAGTTAGAAGATTTCATATATATATAATATATATAGATATATATATATTTTTATATATGATATATATAATATCTTATAATATATTATAATAGTTGATAATATATATATAATTAATTATATAAATATATAATTGAGATAGATAATATATAAATAATAAAATAGATAAATTAGATTATAATAATAAGATTGAAATAGAATAGTATTTATATCATATATAATAATATATAGAGGAATAGAGATGGAATATATAGCAAAAAAAAAAAAAAATAAAAATTTTAATAGAATTTTTATAATATAGTATAATAATATAGATAGATATAATATATTTAATATCTATTATATAATATGATTATTTAAATAGATAATATATATAATATATACAAGATATAAGATATAAAGATATATAATGATATATAATTTATATTATAGATATAATAGATGTAATATATATAATATATATATAGATACGGAGACATATATAGAAATATATCTAGAATATATATGATATATTGAATTTATATAATATTATATATATATATATAATTTATAAAAAATAGAATAATATATATAATATAGATTAGAATATATATATAATATATGGATAATATATATAACATAGATAATAACTTATATAAAAGATATATAATAATATATTTAACATATATTAATATATATATATATAGAGATAGATTATTATAGTGATGTATAGATATATAGATAGATATATATATAAATATATATATATATATAGAGATATTTATATATATATATGAATAATTATAAGAGATATAATATATATCATATATATAAATATATGAGATATTGAATATAAAGAATATATATAACATATATATGATATATATATATGATATATAATATATATGATAAATTAATATAAATAATAGATATAACATATAGATTAATATATATAATATATATAATATATATAAAAATATATATGATATATGTTTAATATATTAATATGTATAATAAGATATATATAATATATATCATATACATATAATAATTTATATAATATCTATAATATTTTATGATCATATTATATAAAAATATATATATAATCTAAATATATATAATATATAATATATATAAGATAGATATATATATATATATCTATATATATATATAGATATATATATATATTATATGTATGTAATTGATAGATATATATGTTTAAATTTAGATTAAATATTTATGTAATATATATAATTATATATATAATAAATATAATATATTATATATAAAGATATATAATAAATATATAAGTGTATATAATATATAAAATGATATATATAGATACGGTAAAATATGAATACTGATAATTTATATAATATATATAATAATATATGTATATTAGGTTATAATAATAAATAATATATATATATATGATATATCCGAGATATATATAATGTTATATATAATATATACATTATATATCATATATCAAT
>NW_028234429.1:11096506-11101506 GCF_977035675.1 Penaeus japonicus | reverse complement strand
GAGGTGGGGTAGGTGTCGCTGGTGGCCAGAGGGACACTCGGGTGGAACAGAGTAGTAGAAAACCGAATTCCTGAAGAAAAACAGACATAAAAGGTAAAATATGGGTATGTTTAGCGCCACAATGGACTCCAGTGGTAAGAGTTAGCGCAAAACACTGTATTCTCAAGGTATATCTGAGAATGCAATACGCGAATCAGTTCTTCAAGGCACCATTTTGAGAGCACGGCAATAAGATTTATTTTACCCGGATCAATCAATGGTTAAGCCGGTTAAGTTGGTAATGATGAATTTGATTGACAAACCATACCTAGTTCCATGATAATGGTATTTCCCATTTCCCAAGACGTAAACGTTATGAGAGAGAGAGAGAGAGAGAGAGAGAGAGAGTGAGTGAGAGTGGTGGGAGAAAGAGAGAGGGGGGGAGAAAGAGAGAGAGGGGGAGAAAGAAACAGAGAGAGAGAGAAAGGGAGGGGGGAAGGGAAGGAGAGAGAGAGAGAGAGAGAGAGAGAGAGAGAGAGAACCAACCATTGTTACTAAACATCCATTCATATTTTTTTTACTACAGACTCGAAGTCCGAAGAATCTTCAACGTAATCTTAACATTGCCTGCCATTATGAAGTATGACATATACAACCACTACTAACTACTACATTTATACATTTTTAATTTACTTTACCACGTTCATTCCAGGAGGGAACTGGGGGTACAGATGAAACAGTAAGAAAAGGCCCAGAATAATCCCGAAGCACACATTCGTCATTTTGTTATTATTATCAGTATTATTATTACTAGTACACTTACTACTACTTCTACTACTATCACAATTACTACCATTATTGTTGGTAATGCCACCATTAGTTTTAACATTAGCATCACTAAAGCCTTGCTCCCATCTTCAAAATATCTGCGTTGATTCACGCAGATGAGCGTAAAATTTGAAGTCTTGGAAGGAGGGGCCGTAATTGCAGTCGGAGGAAGTTCGAAACCAAACTCTAATATTTTGAAATTTTCAGAGAAATCGTAGTGCTTCGTGCATTCGTAATATAGCCTTGTGGTTAATTTCTGGTCGTGACCACGGCAGCTGAAGATGCAATCACCTATGATATAATACGACTGAACACGGTAGACCCACGACGATTGAAGATAGTCTGATGTCAGACAATCAGAACAGACAGCTTTCCTCCTCCTTGATAACAGCTGTTTGCAGTGCTGAGTAATGTTGAATATCACAGAATAAAATGAAATATCTTACGCGAGCTAAAGGGAAAGATTAGACAAGAGGAGAACAAGGATCACAGGGGAAGGAAATAAAAGGGGGAGGCCAGAAAGACGGGTTGGGAAGTTATCCCTTGCTTTTCATGCTGTATTTGTTGCCGTGGGAGGCCCTAGTAATCCGTAACACATAGGGATATATCCTTGTCCTAGCACGTTGTCACATATAGTGCCGATGTTTGTATTTGTTGCAATTTCACTCGAAGCGTTATCGTATCAGCAGCGTGGCATGTTCTGGCATTGTATTAAAGTCGTATATATTGTAACACAGTTGTGGTCATGTCTGAATTTTGTGGCCTACAGGCCCAGCTAGATGCTAGTTTTGATCCTGTTGGGGAAATATCCACTGAAGGTGTTACAATATTTTTGTAAGACTACTTCTCTCGATTCCTGAAGAAATACACATAGGTCGATTTGGTGAATCAATACGAAAACAAAATTTTTATTTCAATAGTTCAATAAATTTCATACATTGCTGAATCCATGTGAACTGGAAAGTTATGATGATTGGTGTAGGTAAATAATGCCAAATTATCTCTTGCTTCTGAAGCAAGACAGAAGGTTATCGTGCTTGTATCATTACTCTTAAGGGTGTGAAACACCTTGTCTCACGAAACGCACGGATATCCATAATGTTTATAAAAGCACTGGAATAGTGTCTAGTATTTCAGCCGGGTTGAAGATATGGAAAATTTGCTTTGTTCACCTATTTAACCTCCCCCTCCCCCTCCCTCCAAAAAGGGATTGAACTCTAATAGGTACTTTATTTTACGAGCAAACTAAAAAAAAAAAAAAATATTGGAATCATAGGTTTCCAGTAAAGTCCTTTTGTTGTTGCCTGTAAGATTAAACACAGCAAGTTATTGCCCCAGTTGTTATCATATCAGTTGTGTTCCGCAAGGTTCAGTATGAGTTCCATTTTCTTTTTTGCTATATAGTCGCAAGAGTGATTGTAAATCGAATAAATTTCTGTTTACAGATGACACAAGCTCACTAATAACAGATGAATTTTTATGAATGTATATCAGTATCTGAAAAGCGAATTAAAGTCTGTCTTTTCTCACCTCCAAGACTTTTCACGACCCGCTAAGCCCCAGAAATGGTCTTGAAGGTAGGATCCAAACGATTAAAATACGATATTTACGACACTAGTACGTCGTCCGAAGGATGAGCCACATCACTGGTAAGATACCAGTTTTTGGGACACGTGTTAATACGAACATGGATTTCTGTTGTCTGACCTCAAATTGCCTGCAGTTTCCACAGTTCGATTGCACTAGAATATTAATGAACCATCACGATATTTATTACGAAACCACTACGATCACGAAGATACCACAAAGACAATGCTTAGACGGCCACACGAAGCGGCAACTTTTTCTTTCTCTTAACTGCCGTGAATCGAACTTTAGCGGCTTTTCAACTCAACAATTTCCCAGACTACAACTACGACACTTAAATAATTCTCATTTTATGATGATCGGCGTTATAAAGTGGGAAAGGGGATTATGTTCATTTCATTAAAAGGGTGCAAATATTTAGGTGTGACCATAAGTACGAGCGAATGCAGATTATTTACCCACTCATTTTGAAGACATATTTAGATCTTTATATATTCTGCTTTAGTTTGGTTAGTGTGCTGTGTAAGTTGAGTTGTATATACTATATATTATATATATATATAGTATATAATTATATATATATATATATATAAATATAGTATATATATATATGATGGTGTGTGTGTGTGTGGTATGTATGTATGTATGTATGTAATGCATGTATGTATAATATGTATGTAATGTATGTATGTATGTTGTTATGATATGTTGTATGTATGTTGTGTATATATATATATATATATATCATATAATATATATATATAATACGATATATATTTGCGTGTGTGGTGTGTGTTGTGTTATAATATATATTAATATATATATATATATATATATATATATATGTATATATATATATATATACATACACACACATAGATATATACACACACATACAAACGTTCATTTATAAAATGCGTAATAGATAAACACAAAAACGTTAACACATCAACGTTCATAAAAACAGGAAACACTGCTCATGATGCTAAGAACTCGGTATCTGGTGCATACACACAAATAAATAAACAGAAAAACACACACATCCACTAATAGAAATCCATGATCAGAGGCCTAAAGACATAGGCATATTCCTTACTATGGAAACACACTCTTCACTCATTCTTCAGACGTAAAGGAAGTTAGGAGAGTCAGGGAAATTTATGAACTGCGTTACGAAAGATCAGCTGTTCGTGAGATTCAACCCCTCGCTGTCTGGTGGCGCGGTGGGGGTCCTAAGAAGAAGAAAAAATGTAAATTTAAACTTACTATGACTTATGTACTGAATACTATTCTGGTTTGCGTATGATCCTGATTTGTTAGAGAAAGATATCAGAAATACGAGAAATTAGACGAAAATCGGAAAGAGTCAGGCGATAGTAATTGAAAAAAAGAGAAAGAATTGATGTAAGGGACGAATGACAACGAGAAATATCACGAGGGTAATGCAAATAAGTAAAAAAATATATATATGGTGCAGAAAGAATGTATACTTTTAAGCACAAAAATGTAGAATAAAGCAGATGTACAACCTGCATCGGGGTCGAACATATAATGCAAAAACTACCAAGCATTTATATAACATAGAGACGAAACAAGAAAAAAGGTAAAATACATGAGTACAATGCACGCAATAACCAATGCTAAATGTTGAAATCAAGAATAAATAATGACGTAAGTAATTAGCATGATAATAAAGCGAGACAAAACGAGAACATATGGATCACGCGTAAAAGATACAAGACGATAATAATGTTCAGAAAATGATGATAGAAATGATGATGATGGTGAGGAGATACATAATTAGCTATAAATAGAACATAAGACACAAAGAGAAATACTGCAAACACATATAAGATATTGAAATGGAAAGGTCTCAATATTTTTACTTTATTTTATTTTATTTTATTTTTTTTTAGAGGGGGTAATAGAACTGAAAGATTATTAGAACAAATACTGCAAATAATGGTTCTCGCAGCAATGACAATAATTATAGCAAAAAGAATCGGCTCTCGATGAAGCTACCCTAACAAAACACTGTTACTGAACAAATGAAATTGGGTTTGGGTCACTCACAATAAGCGTTTGAACCTAGAACCTAAAACACAACAAAAGTAATGAAACTCAACCCTTTCACGACGGATAGCGCGATATCACGTCATCGGAATATTTTCAACGTGACGTGTCATGTAGTTTCGCCTTATGTATACACTGACCAACGTTACATTTGTATATATATTGTAGTTGCACTTGTATGCACACATTTTCTTTACTTTATCAAAAGAAAGAAGATTATTTTGTCACCCCTTGAAACTGGAAGTGAAAATCGCTCCAAGAATTCTGCGGTTTCGCGCGTCACAAATCTCTCGGCGGGAAGCTGCGTGCACTTGCTACATTGCAGGCGAGAGCGGAGTTAGGCAAATGTACGCCTCGTTGCGAATGGGCTAAAAAAAAGTTTAGATTCCAGCAGTGTTATCAAGTTAGTTGAGACTGCTCGATTTGCGGATTATCTGTAATAGTAAAGGTTCCTTGTCAGGTCGGGAGATTACACACAATTACATATTAATTAACCTTGGGAAGCCTTAACACAGATGCAGAAACAGAATCAC
>NW_028234429.1:11086506-11089006 GCF_977035675.1 Penaeus japonicus | reverse complement strand
CCCGGCACCCGTGACCAGGCTCTGCTGGCACAAGCGATTTTCACCTCTCCTGAGATAATTGCTACAAGGACTTCGCCACGGAAAGGGTGGGGAGCCAGACTGACTGATCACGACTCGCGACACAGGACATCAGGTCCTCGGGACTCCTGACGTAAGGCTGATAATTCCTCGCCGGCGGATGGTCAAGAGGTGCTAATGACGCGTGTTTATAATGGCTTCGGTCGGTTCTCAGATCGCTTCTTCGGCAATGGTTACAACCACACGAATTTTGGTCGACCGTCGGGCCCTCTCCCTAACTCACGACGGGGCAGGCAGTCGGCCAATGAGAAGCCCCGTAGATAAATGCCGCCGGCGAAGAGGCGAGTTGCGATTGGCTGGGCGGCCCATGAGTAATGAGATTCGGGAGTGGCGAGGGGAGCGTCATCAGTGGCGGAGCGGTCGTGAGGGTGAGTGGCGGGGGCGGGGCCGCGCGGCATCTGTCCTCTGCTCAGCCAAACGCTGGCCGCGAGAATTAGGGACTTCGGTGTAATTCTTGTGTGAGGATTCTTTCGGGTGTTTTTCTTGTCTGATCACTTAGTCACAGACTCTAAAGAGTAGTTAGTGTCTTGACGAGCTTCATCAGGGAAAATAAAAGATGATTTGATTTTCGTGTGGTAAAACGTTTTTTCTAGGTATTTGTAGATTCTCTTCGGCTATTTTTTTATGACAGATAATATTATTCAAAAAATAGATTCACATATATAAACAAACAGGCAAACATATATACAAAATATCCAAACACAGAAGGAGTTAGGTGATCGATATCACACAGACCGACCAAGCGTGACCGTGGCTGACACTGTCCCGTAAGTGTGAAGCAATCTGTCACACTTATGGGGTAACATCACATCCGTCTCAGAGGCAGCAGTGCTTACTGGGTGAAATATCTCACATCCCAAGGAGATCTTCGATTACTGTCCGACCGATGTAAAAACTCTTCGGACATAACTTTTCACATTTCACAACTTGACTGCCAAGTATAGAGAGAGGCACGCCTTGTGTACGAAAAGATAAAAATCATATTTTAACCTAAATTTGATATACATTGTACTGGTATGACCTTGTACCAAATACGTTCAAGCTTGAACATACCTATAGTTAGCGAGAGTGATGAATAAAGGAATAGACTAAAGTAAACTTATCTTAGGGAATCCTCTCATGCTTTTGGACTCTTGTACCTAAACTCAATCCAACACTGGCAAGTCCCAATCAATTTCTTTGAACTCGTGTCTGTGCGAAGTCATTTAGAAAATAGTTTTGAAAAGACTTCATGTATCGCTTACTTTCTGTTATTTCCTAGATCATATGAATTTTTCATGTAATCTCGCAGTCAGCAATTTGCAGCGTATTTAGTAAACTCATAGACAGGTATATGACCTAAAATCTGTTTTTAATATTCCAAACAGAGAAATTATCCTTGTACAATTAGCGAGCTTAGCTAACCTGGATATAACATGTCGAACAGGTCTACTCTTGGTCTCTTCAACGGAATAAAAGTATTCATCTTAAAGTATTTGAACTTGGCTCGCCTCAAGATGTGTTTTGCCCTATGTTATTCAACATAATGCATAGGTTATTAGATGACATGCCACTTATTTATGCTGAGAATATTTATCTTGAATTCACGTTCGAGGAGAGAATGTAACAAAGTCTTACCTGTACTTTTAACAAGGCTACTGAGTGTGACTTAGTAATGTCTGTTGAAAAAAGAAGAGACTCTATCCTAATACATTCCCAATCTTAACCTTTTCATAAAGATATCCCTGAACTATATCTGCGACCAACGCAAGAGCCTCAGAGTAGTTGGCAGAGGCTGTGATATTTGACGCCAGTCTTGCCACTTCTACCTATCCTACACCTGCCGTTCGTAGATTATTATGTACTTGTTTACTTTGTGGCATTTCAGATGCTTTTAACATCTTAGACGTTGTACAGAATGAAGCTACGAGGATTACGTTCAGAGCCCCTAAAACAATGGAAATCGCGGATATCGGAAGGGATAGCCCTACGGAAGAATAAAATATACTAATGCCGCATTTAGTGCTAGAGGATAAAACAGCAAAGCCAACTATGAGTGTAAATGCCATTCAATGCTCAAGCTCGTGTCTGTAAGCAGCTTGCATTTTACCCAAATACGCTGCCGCCTCCGCTAAACTCAAATAGCACGTTCAAACAACTATCGCCAAGTATCTTCTAACAATGCTTGTGAATGCTACCATGATGGATCCTTACAGTCTGTTTTCGTGACAAAAAACAATATTTTAAAGCACCAATATTACTATGAGTGCTCTCCAGGCCCTAATGTTCTTGATGAATGTGCCTCAAGTATTACAACTGATATTAGGAAGAAAAAAATCGCACAAAAGAACGAGGCCATAATATACATTTTGTACGGATACCCAATTCAAGTTGGAATCCCTGACCATGATCATGCTAACCGCCTAGCAAGGTCAGCATGTGA
>NW_028234429.1:11071506-11076506 GCF_977035675.1 Penaeus japonicus | reverse complement strand
AAATGCAATTCTCACATAAGCTGTCCCATTTGTCTGGAGAGAATTTACCATGACAATACCATCGCCGGTAAAATATCATCATTGAACGGGCGAGCGCGCGGCAGAAGGGGCTGCCATGGCCTTGCCGCAACCGAGAGATATCGGACTCCGCATGACAGCGAGAATGGTGATGAATAATGATCAATAATGGACGGACAGCGGTTACGGCCATTAGGTTAAGTCAAGATGGGACCGTTGCAATGCCGGGCTCTATTTCTTTCTTTGAGGGCATTGCATGGTACTTTCATCTTGAAGCGTATGAGTACATCATCTACACCAGGTTGATACCAAATAGCGACGCGAAAATACGGTTCCAATCAGAGGAAAGGGACCGGTAAAATCTTTCCGAAATAAAGCCGCCAGAAAAAACGGCATCTCCCGTGTGTGACTTCGCGGTCGGTTAATTCATCAGTTTACTATACTGGTCTATTACGATCACAATTACTCCTAAGTGACTCGGGGTCTGCGGGATTCATCGCTCTGAATCCCCTGAAGGGTCGAGGGAGGGGAGAGCGGAGCAGGGAGAGCGCCCAGCAAGGGTAATAATCCACAGAGAATACTCGAGTCAACAAGCTCTGTTGCTTAATGGTTTATGCCATCTCGCGGCGGCCGAGGCTTAATGGCGGATGACGATTGCGTTGCGCCGGACTGAGGGGGTCGAGGCAGGACATGCAGAGGAACAAATGTTTTCTTGTTGTGTTTATAAAGTCAAAGCTTAAAAGGCGTTTGTAAACATCGTAGACATTAACCATATGAGAATAACCATGTTGCGAGTAGCATGGCCCTGCGCCGTTCTGGACACTGGTAGCGAGCGGCCGCGATATTTGATCATTGCCCCATTGATGTCAAATTGATGCACTTACGACCATCTTCTCAGACTTCCGGCGGGCGGTGGACGCAAAATATGGGTGGGAGGGGCTGGCGGGCGAGGGTGGGCGGCCGGGCTGCCCTTCTGAAGTGAGTAATGGCGGCGGGAGACTTTGGCGAGTACGCTATGACAGTCCATATGATACACGACCTGCTGTCCTGCTGTCTCTCTCTGTCCCTGCTGACGGCGGAGTCTTCACGGGCCAAAGAGATGAAGTATTGGGTGTAGGCTCACCTGATCGGCTTTCCTCGGAAAAGATCACAGTATCAATCTTGCGCCGTTTCTGTCTGTTCGGTCCATCGCGTCGCGGAGCCAAGGCTGGGCGTGAATAGAACCTGCTTCGTGAGAAAAATAACCTTTCGAACCATCTCGGACTGTTGTAAAGCTGGTCCTTGCTCCTGTCGGTGCTGTGCCGCCGGAGGTCTCGGCGAGGGACACAAAGGACAAGAAAAATGGAATTACGATCTTACATTCCGCTAATGTAATAAAAGTATATGCAATTTTGCGTGGTTATGCATGGCATTAGGAAACTATCGCCAGTCCTATATGATTCTTAATTCCAGAGTGAGCGGTATTTTCAAGTGGAATAATCGGATGACAATAAAAAATAGATATTCTTTATATTCCCCTGAGGCAGCATTTGAAAAAAGAAATATACCCTTTTTTCCGTATGGTATTAAGTAAACATTATTGAAATCGGCAGTTCGGGTCCAGTTCACATCCTCAATTTCTATTCAATTTCTCCCTCTGCCCCCTCCCCCCTCCTTCCCCCTATACCTCTACCGACCACTTTTCCTTCTCCACGCAAACCCCACCATCTTCGCCGAACGTATAGTGATCCTTGCCCCCCACCCCCCACCCCCCGCACCATTTCCTCTTCCATTCCCCCTTCCCTTCCCTTCCCTTCCCCCGTCTCTTCTAGTCCCCTCTCCTCCTCCTCCTCCTCCTCCTCCTTCCCCTCCCTCCTCTCCCTTCACGCACTCAGTGGTCGAGGCGGCAGTTTAATAATCACCTCGTCAGCGTGGAGGGGAACAAGGCGGGAATGAGAGGGTGAGGCTGAGGAGGGGAAGGGGGGAAGGAGGAGGAGAAGAGGAAAGGAAGAGGACGAGGGGAAGGGGAGGCAGGGAGGAGGAGGAGGAGAAAGAAAGGAGGAGGAGGAGGTGTGGAAGGGAGGAGGAGAGAAAGGAGAGAAGGAGGAGAAAGGAGGAAGTAGAGGAGGAGCAGGGGAAGAAGGGAGCTGAGGAGGTGAGAGGGACAGGAAGAAGAGGAGAAAAAGACGAAGAAAATACATAAAGGAAGAATGTAGGGAAGGCCGAAGAATGCACAAGAAAAGAAATATAAGGAAGGAATAGAAAAGAGGAGAGGGATAGAGGGATAGAAGGACAAAGAATGCATGAAGAGGGAAAGAAGGGAAAAAATGAAAAGGGGAAATGAGAAGAAAATAAAAAAAAGGGGTGAAGGAGAGGAAAAAAAGGGAGAGAGACCTTAAAAGAAAGACGAGAAAGAAGTGGAAGAAAAGGGGGAAAGAAGGGTAAGGATACAAGGGAAAGGAGAGGAGAGAGAGAGATAAGAAAAAAAAAAAAAAAAAAAACGGATAAGAATATAAGGAGTAAGAAAAATGGAGAAAACAAAAAAGAGGATACAAGAGGGGAAAACAGACGAACGGAGAGAAAATTAGATCTTAGAAGAGAGAAGGAGGGAGAAAGAAGAGGGAGTTATATAAAAAATAAAAAGGGAGGGGATGAATTAGTTATGTAATTAGGAGTTCGAAGATAAATGCCGAAAACAGTGAAAAGGAAAGAAAAACAAGTGGCGTAAAAATGTCACTGAAATGGCTGAAACATGATTACTGTTACGATTTAGTGGAAGATGAACATTTTGTTTATGTTGAGAGAGGAAGGGGGGATGGAGACTAATAGGATGAATTGGGATATATAGAAAAATTACGTCGGTGACCACGTGTAAAAGTTCCCTGTCGCGAGTACACACAGAAATGTATAAACGAAATACGATAAACTTTTATAATACCAAATCTAATTATTTTTTTTTGCACTTGTAGGTACATCCTCACGGTCATATGAACACAATAGACGCACAGAGACATGCCTCAATAAGGACATATATAGTATATCAAGAAACAAAAGCAATTCCTCGACGTGATTCAAGTGTTTACAGCTGGGCCAAAGGGTTAAAAAATCAAGGAAATGACCAAGATGTTTCCCCAGCCGTTTGTCCAATCAGGTGAAGGACCGATAAAATGTTGAAAATTCCGGCGTTTTGATTGGTCCAAATGGGCCATCAGCCGAACGAGTAATGGTCGAAGAGTTGAATTCGCGTGAAAGAAGCGATTCCTCGTGGAAGGAGAATAGATGTGGATTGACGGAAGTTCATTGTGACAAGTGGAGATAAAGTTGTAAATGAGACTGAATCATTTCACAGCGTCAGCGATTTAATCAATTTGTTTTTTAATCATCCTTATCAGGATCATATTTCTTGCGCTGTGATTTTTTTTTAGACTCCTTTATACCCTTATCGATATGTTTGGATGATTCATGAAGATGATGAGGAAAACATTTGATTGTAACTGATTAATATCTTTTATCTTTTTATCTTCAAGATACAAATTGAAAGCAACGTAGCAGTGTAATATCAGTAATATTTTTTGACAGTGAATTCATGTTCTCCGACCTATATCATGCATTTTTTATATGAGCAAACTAGTTTTTTTCATGCTTACTCTTGAAAATGCATCAATATATATATTACAAGGATATTTTACATGCCGAATATATCCGATCATATATGATAAGCAATATGCCAATTCGGGTTTGTTTCCAATTGAAGGCAAGAGCTGTCTTTGCTGATATAACACTATTTCCTTTTATGTTCCACAATCTGTCTATTTCTTCGTTGTTTAAGTTGATAAATTGCAGCGTAAAAAATACTATCATTTTATTTCCTGCGTGTTTTGAATCGCTCTCGTCTTTATAAACCTAATATTACATTTTATCTCCTTTTGTTGTTGTCCTAGATATCATATCTAAATCAGCTGATCAGAGAGAGAGAGAGAGAGAGAGAGAGAGATTAATCTACTCTTCTTCCTTTTCCTTGTTCATTGACATTAATTAACCTATGATTAACGCTGTCCCATTAACAATATTCACGCCGAAAATAGCCTTGTTAAAGAGGAATAAAGATAATATCAACTATCGCTACATATAACTCTAAACGGATGGCTGAAATCGTTAAATCTTAAGTGGCATGATGTCTATACATTCATTCAAAAATGAAAAATAACCGCCAAAAAATAGCTAAGCTAAACAGACTTTTTATATGTATTGCTCAACTACTATTAAACTGCCTGATTAAGGATTACGATGCGATGTAAGATACAGATGAGAGATTAGAATTAATTGACTTGGTAACTTCCTCTTCGTTTTTTACATCGGAGAATCATAATGTTGAATTTGATGATATGTGGTAATAACAGAAGATAGCATACTTTTTTTAAACAAAAAGCGAAAAGAAGAAAAAAATAGAGAGAACAGGAGGAACAACCCATTCCCTTGTCACCAGGACACTGATATATTCCTCTTTTTATGATACAGTAAACCTTCCAATGGTTATCCTTCGGCCACCACAAGAGCTTTGAGGTTCACTGGATCGATATTTGGCGATGATGCTTCCTAGAGTGTCGCTTAGTCCCTGCTGTGGCTCTCACGATGCTGTTTTTTTCTTCTTCTTCTTCTTGTTCTTTTTCTTCGTGGTGTGACTAATAAACTTATGTTGCAATTATTGTGTATCGATTTTAAGCTACTTTAGAGTGTGTTATTTTACTTGGGACTCAATTAGTATGGCGTTGCAAATGCGTATTTTATCTAGGGGTTTGTCTCTAAAATGTCTTCGCACGATGTGATTATTGACGATTAACACGGCCGATATTTCAGGGATCAATTAAATAGAATGACAATATGCAACCAAATGATACAATGAATCATCGATGCCGTCTGCTACATTGAAGACAAGGGATATGAACATAGAAAAAGGGGAGGAATGATCATTAAACAAATAAGTAAAACTTTGCTTGACTGAA
>NW_028234429.1:11051506-11054006 GCF_977035675.1 Penaeus japonicus | reverse complement strand
CTCTTTCGTTCGCTCTTTCTTTCTTTCTTTCTTTTTTGGAGGAATCGGGTTTGTATTTGTTTGTTTGTGTGTGTGTGTTTGTATTTGTTTGTGTGTGTGTGTGTTTGTATTTGTGTGTTTGTATTTGTTTGTTTGTGTGTGTGTGTGTTTGTATTTGTGTGTTTGTATTTGTATGTATGTGCTTACATTTATGATTGTGTGTGTTTGCATTTATGTATGTGTGTTTGCATTTGTTTGTGTGTGTGTGTGTGTGTGTGTGTGTGTGTGTGTGTGAGAGAGAGAGACTTGTATGCACATATATATGAACATTAAAGTGTGTATTTTTCTCCAGTACTATTTATCCACGTGGAGCACACGGCGACAGATCACGCAGAGGCGACCAGAACAAAGGGCGTCACACGGCGGCCATACATTAGTGATTAAGAATAACAGTCCGTGTGATTGTTGATACATCATTAGATAGAGGTCTTGTATTTATTCAATCCGCTTTATGTCCAATTTGGCAAACAGCGAATTGCTTAATTTTACGGTCGGTTTAGCATTGATAGAATTTATGTATGAAGTACCCCCCCCCCAAGCATAACGTTAATTAGATGACCTTTTCAATAGTTAATGTTGAAGTCGCTTTCATAACATTACGTGTAAAGCGTACGCATAGTTATCACATAACTCGAACAGGGACAAATTAAGGGGGAAAAATATTTGTAATTATTTTACATTATATTATTCCATGTGTGAGATTTTGAAAGGTACAAAGTCTTCAGTTCACAAGCTTTAAAAATATATATATATATTGAAGTTGAAATAATACGGACGATGTACTGCCAGAACAGGATACAAGACATGCATTGCGGCTCTATCTAGTATTCGCCGACATCCAAAAGCAAATCCGTATACAAAGAGAAACCAAACGAAGACAAATAGGTCAAGCGAAAGCAGGCGAAGGTAAGGAAAAGAAGCTGTGTAAGAGAAAGGAGAATAATGCATGGAGGAGGTGAAGAGCGAAGATGTAGACAAGCAGGTGAAACAAGGCATGGAAAGTGTGTGTTTACCGTCTAAACGAGTGTGATGATGGACACTGACGGGGTAAAATCGTGTACAAAATTTATGAGAAAGCAAATTTAAGATTTAAGAAAAGCTTCCTGTACTGCAATGTGCCTGCTCGCCTCCGTAACAAGACAAAGTGGGAAGCAAGAGCCTTCATAAAATATCAGTAAACAACAGAAAAAGAAAAAGAAAAACATAATTGGAGTCCAATTGCGTGCAAAGACGGATATATAAAAGCACAACAAGAAAATTAGATCATAAACCCATAAACATCAGGGAGTAATTGCGCGGCACAAGCTCAATTATATTCGCTATAATATTGTATAAGAAGTCGTAAAGTGTTGTAAATAATTCCCCAGTCTTTAGTACAAGCGATTAGAAGTATCATTATTTCGTCTCGGCGATGACCAATTTGTCGAAATACTACAACCTTTTTTTCTTCTCTTTTTTTGCACTTTTAATAGCTGAGCGGAGATTGTAATCGCCTCAAGACCACGCTCTCCAGGTGTCAATGTTTACGTGTGATGGGGGTTCAAATGCTGAGGGAGTGCAACTGCATGTCCAGTTACTCCTGTTTCTCGTCCTGCCTCTTATTTACGGTGCAATTACTACTATTTATTTACTCGTATTTTGACCTGCATGGACGTTGAAAGCAGAATTGGAGTCGGTTTTTACCAACTACATTCTGAACAATAGTTTTTTTTATATTGACTCTGAAAACAGACATTGTCATCGTTTCTCATTCTTAAAATTTTCCTAAAAGGTCTACACACGCATACCCGGACACACACAGACACACACACACACACACACACACACACAAACACACACACACACACACACACACACACACACACAATATATATATATATATATATATATATATATATATATATATATATGCATGTACATATATATATACACACATACATATATACATACACACACAGACAAACACTATATATGTATGTGTGTGTGTGTGTATGATCTACCATCAATTAACCATCTGATAAAATAATGTTCATAAAGTCTGAGCTGGTGTTCTGTGCCGAGCCGCTTGGACTCTTGATTCACAGACAGCCAGGAGCCTCCAGGTCAAGTTCTTTTGGTTGCAGCTCTCACCATCGAATTTGCTTTCTCTTTAAGCAACTCTCTGTGCAGATACACCTTCGTTGTGTTATTATTCTTATGGTGCGTAGTGTTACCATTGCATATATATATATATATATATATATATATATATATATATATATATATATATATATATATATGTATGTATGTATTTGCAGATGGGGCGACATGCGTTGGCAAAGAGGAGAAATGTACAGACAGTCAGACAGACAGACAGACAGTCAGAGAGTCAGACGGACAGACAGATAGACAGACAAACAGACAGACAGATAGACAGTCAGACAAACAAGCAGACAGACAGACAGAGAAACCTAGAGACAGA
>NW_028234429.1:11041506-11046506 GCF_977035675.1 Penaeus japonicus | reverse complement strand
TTCCAAATACTAAAAATAAAAATGGTACATGGCAACAGTGAAACTCCGATCTGATTGTTACCAGAAGCAGAATGGGTCGTAAACTTCTTTTTTTTCTTCTTTTCTTTTTTTTTTAATTGGAACAAAGGGGGTAAGTTGCGTAATCAACCCGGATTCTTACTGATTTAAGATAAGAAATGATTTTATGTTGATTATTGATATATCAACAATCCATGAGTTTGTGATAGCTACTATCATCATGATAATGATAATAGATACCTATAATATGATATAATTTGATATGGTAGATATGCTAATATTAATAACAATAAGATAATAAGATACATTTATAGTAATATATACTAATTTAGTTTATATAGATTCATTTGTGTGTGTGCGTGTGTGTGTGTGTGCGCGCGCGCGCACTCTTCCCTTGTGGAACTGTAGTGAAAATTTATAGCTATATAAGGAAATGACAATAATAGTTGTATCATATTAATGACTAGTATAATATGAACACGTGAAAGACAACGCTAATGATTGCTAATTGAATACTTACTATTCCATCCAGGCTTAACAGCAGCCCTGATAATGGCAGCAATGGCGGTTATAAGGAAAATTATTGAAATATAAATAATAATGATGTCATTTTAGATTTAATAAAAAAATATATTCACAGTGATGAAGATATAACATACGCCATTTAAAATCAAAGCAGATTCAGCAGAATTGTTTCGAATAAATTAGTTTAATCATCCAGTCATTAATGGATTCTGGCTTCAGTTTCCATTCAATTAAACCGTTAAAACTCGGGATTAACTTTCTGTTTCCACAGTTCATTTTATTAACAGTGCAAAGTGCGGATTGCCAATTCAGTTTCAATCTTTTAATCATTAGTTGGCTTTGAATGGGAAATGACACCAGGGAGAGAGAGAACAAACATCGACTTTTACAACCAGGCTCCACGATCTATGTTTATATATCCTGAAAATTCCGTTAAAACATTCACATCTAAACATCATAATTGAAGCATCTGTACCATGCCACGAAAGACGAAGCATTTATACCTCGACAAAATACAATACAACTGTTTAACAACAGATACCAAGGTTAAGCATCTCCCTTTCGACACCGCAGTTAAAGCATTTAACCCTTTCCCTTTGGACATCACGGTTGGAGGGTCCACGGCCACTTACGGCCTCGGCCACAAGCGCCGACACCTTCTCAACACCTTCGCCGCAACGACCATTACTTCCCGACCTACCACCAGGGGCGCCATGGTCAAGCTAAGCTCGTAAATTCTGGCCTAATCACACATGAGAAGCTCAGCCTATATTTTTCTCCCCTGGCGCGGCGTTTCCATGATTTAATGCCTTTCAGCTGGGATGAAATATATTCAATAGGTGGCAGTAGCGTTGCCCGGTAAACGCGGAGGACTTGTTGCTATTTACATGCGGGTAATAGTCCGGGGTAATTACTGTTAAAGATACGCCAAATAGCCAATCAGCCAGGAATTCCACATTGACTTACAATCTAAGCCTTATACACGAGGTCACCCTATAATTTACTGCCGGGTGGTGGTTAACGGTGCTAACTCAGATTTTGAGGTTGGAGCTAACTTGGACGGGAAAGTTATTCCCGTGATGGCAATGCTCTTGCAATAAGCCATCTCCGGCGCGAGCAGTCGTTGCTGCTTAGAATAAAGTTCAACGGGCTCTCGGTTCACAAGAGCCCGCGACAAAGGCCAAGATTGTTGCGTTTCTGTACCTTGGTCGATAGGAAGTCCAAGTTCAAATTGCTTCAGTAAATAAAGCTAGGGAGCGTTTAGATATATTAGTGATTAATTGTGTTACGGAGATCGCTTTCTTTGTATC
This sequence comes from Penaeus japonicus, assembly GCF_977035675.1. NCBI lineage: Eukaryota > Metazoa > Arthropoda > Malacostraca > Decapoda > Penaeidae > Penaeus > Penaeus japonicus. The sequence continues at coordinate 11,044,653 of NW_028234429.1, read as the reverse complement.
AACTCATTTTTGGTCTTTTAACTGAGCAGTGAAAAGTACATTAAGCAGATCAAGTTAGAGGAATTCTGATAGATTAGTTCACATCGATAGAGACAGTATTGGATGAGAATTAATAAATTTTCTTATACACACACACACACATAAACACACAAATATATATATATATATATATATATATATATATATATATATATATATATATATATATATGTATATATTGAGAGAGAGAGATATGTATATATTCATAGATATAAATATTAAATATATATATATGTATATTATACATATATACATATACATACACACACACACAAACACACACACCCACACACACACACACACACCCATATATATATATATATATATATATATATATATATATATATATATATATATGTATATACATATATACACACACACACACACACGTAGTATATGTGTATGTGTGTGAGCACTCTTCCTTTCTGAAACTTTAGTGATAAAAAATCGCTAAAAATGGTGTGGAAGGAAAGTAAAAAGAATGACAGAGAGTTCGTCGCACATTCCCTGTATTCAGCGGCGGAACATCAAAGCCTGGCATCTGGTAGCGCATCGTCAGCTTGGTCACATCGCCTGACGCCCTGATGGATGAAACAGTAGATTACTGGCGCTTCCCAACCCCTTGTGATCAGCCGTTGTCAGCAGTGTCAGTATACATTGTCTGGCGCCTGCTTGACTTGTCATCAACCTGTTTAACCTCAGCTATTTTCATCATAAACAACATTGGTTTCGGCGGAATATGTGCTGTTGATTTGCTCAACGAAGAGGATAAAGATTAGAGTGAGAGGGAGATGTTACCATGAACTATGAGCGATCTGAACTAAACTGAACATCACGTTGTACTATTATGAAAACATATGCATGTACGGACACACACACACACACACACACACACACACACACACACACACACACACACACACAACCCTGCCCTGTCGAGTCAATCCTAAAACGTTTATCACCCACTAAGCTGATATTTATTTAACGCGCGTCCTAAATCACACCGATAAACGTTGTCTAACCTACAACTCCAACCTCTCGGCCATCAGGTGAGCGGGGGAAATTGTGATGGTAGTTCAGACAGACAACAGTTTAGCTGATAATGCATTGGTTTGAATGTTTATAGGATCAGGTGATAGCTTTCCGTTCCGTGTGTTTACATGCCAGGGCCGGCGCAGACATGTGTTCATCTGAGATATTCCGGGAGCTTGCTGAATAAATCTTGGGCTGGACTTTCTTACTTGTGCTGTTGTTTGCTGTATTAGGAAATGGACTTGTAAGATAGGAGAGTCAGAATGTCGTTCCGGTTTGCAATTCGTGAGTATAAAATGCAAAGAGGGATGTCTGTGTACTGACCCTCTCCAAACAAAGAAACTCCTCGATTTTATACGTTCGAAAGAGCAGAAGTTCGACACTAACTTAACTGAGGTAATAAGAATATAAAGTATCACACGGTAGCTATCTTCCTTCACTACTCGCTTGACAAAGAAAGAAAAACAAAGAAATACTCGCAGCCGTTCCTCTCCTAACCTTCACTCCCGGCAGTCGCGCCCAACCGCCCGTAAAATGACATCTTTGGTAACAACACCCACTCACCCTTGTTAGCCGCACTACTTAAAGCGACTACTGTTCTAAAAAGAAACGTCAGACGAGTAATAATGCCACTAATAATAGCTATATAGCTTATAGTATAGGTGGTAATGATACCTATGTACCATATAATACGGGGCGTAATTGGGATATTCCAATACCCTATTTTTGACAATTGCCAGTTACTGCTGTTCCTTGTAGACTTTGTTTTTGTGAATTCCCGGCTTGCTGTGCCTTCGGATCACTGTGTTTTTCGAACATTACAGTATGATTTTAGAGACTTGTATGTCCTATTTTGACATCTTTACCGCCTTTCTTACCCCCCCCCCCCTTCTCTCTCTCTCTCTCTCTCTCTCTCTCTCTCTCTCTCTCTCTCTCTCTCTCTCTCTCTCTCTCTCTCTCTCTCTCTCTCTCTCTCTCTCTCTCTCCCTTTCTCCCTCTCCCTCTCCCTCTCCCTCTCCCTCTCCCTCTCCCTCTCCCTCTCCCTCTCCCTCTCCCTCTCCCTCTCCCTCTCCCTCTCCCCCCCTCTCTCTCTCTCTCTCTCAATCACTCCCCATCCCTCTCTCTCTCTCTCTCTCTTTCTCTCTCTATCTATCCTTCTCTTCCTTGTGTATGTGTGTGTTTGTGCGTTTGCAATGTACAAAATCGACTGTGTGTATGCATAATGGATGGAGTTTACACGTTAGATCATTTGCTTCTGTTTCTGCATAGATCTTTATCGCCAGTGCTATTAGTGCCACTGTAAACAATGCGGCTTCAGCAGAGCCACCCATCAATTTGAGACGGCAGCCTTGTCAGCTGCTGCAGTCTCATTTTCATCCAGGTTTTGCGTACTACAAATGATATATGTGCTAACCTTGCTGTCTGTTGGCGGTGTACATCATACGGTGATCGATTGTTATGTCTTGCTGTGTGGCCACGCTCCGTTGACCTATTGCTTACTGCTGAATGTGTTCCTGCAGCCGACAACCAATTCCATTATGCCGTTGTTGTGACATGTCGAAGACACGCGGGCCATGATCCCTTGTCCTCGCGGTCTGGCCACCGTCTTTAAACAAAACAGCTGATGTGTGAGGCGGTGGGACGTGGGAGACCCGGTAAGAGGATTTGATCTTTTGCGTGAGAGTGTGCAGAGGATCGCTGACACGAAGTTTTGGTGCTTGCACTGGTAAGCGTGGCGGGCGGAGCGGCGAGGTTCGTCCGCCCGTTAGCATCATGTGCGGGCTGCGGAAGGGCCCGGGAGTGATCGAGAAGGAGGAGGCTTCAGGCGACAGAGGTACATGGCAGCCTCGGCCTACCTGGCATTGTGCTCCTGCGGTAATGACGACCATACATGCACGTGTGGCGAGTCGACGTGATTCAGAGGTGCCTCTGCGGCCCAACCACCCGCCAGATTTGCATCTATATTGGTTTCGGCACGTAATTATTAGGCGAGAAGAGCGGTGATTGCCCGTTGCTTGCCCGCCGAGGGGGGGAAGGGCCTCCCGACACCGCCGGGCGAAGCCACGGACTCGAGTC
>NW_028234429.1:11029006-11036506 GCF_977035675.1 Penaeus japonicus | reverse complement strand
AAGGCACAAAGGTGAAAGATACTAAACTTCGTATTGAGTGCTGCTCCAGATTGGTCTTGGATTGTTTACCAAATTTCTACTTCACGGTATGAAGTATTTACTAGAAGAGGGGAGTGTCATTGATAAGCGTCACAAAAGAAAGAAAGAAAGAAAATATTGAATGATACTTCTGAATGGGGTAAACGTGGAACTAGTGCAAGAATAGTGTGTAAATAATGTATTTGTTAATCGTGGAAAGTGAAGGATAAGCAGTTGGTCACAGCTTTAAGTCTCGTGTGCTCACACAGTTGTTGTAAATACCTTGTAGATACTGTCGGCCGTATAACTAAAACGATAAGTTAGCAAGTAAGTGTAGAATTTCCGGTGACACGTGACCATAACGATCCTATTTACAAGTACGTGAATATCTGGATCAAAGTAGAATAGCATGTCTTCAAAATCAGGAAGCAAACTTAGGATATTTGTACATAACGAGTTGCAGGTGACTGTGTGGAGATTTTTTTTTTTTTTTTTTTTGAATGTGCACGCATAATCTCACTTTCCCTTAGCAGAGTGTTATGGGAACATGTGATGCCCCTCACCCTTTCTTTAACTTTTATTTCCCTTTAACTGAATGTATCAATTAGAGGAAGTTGCAATGCAAAGTGATGCAAGAATGATAATGGGTGAGATTTTCTTGAAATTCACCATTATTGGTATCATTATTTGAATATTTTGTTTTTACCTCCCTTGTTATGAAGGCCTGTGTTGTGAGAGAAAGCTGTGCATATTACATGCATTTATTAATTATCATATTCTGGTTTATGTTTATTTAATAAATGTTAAAGAGAAAGATATGCCTCTTTTACCATCAATAATGTGAACATTGATTTCAACCTCTACGTAAATTGTAAGATAACAAGGTGATGAGTTTGATGTTGTTATGTATCTTTGTTATATCATTTATATCAAACCCTATTTGTGAGGATAAATTATGTGAGCCCCACTTTCAGCCAACCTGCCACCACCCGTATAAACAATAACATTTTCTTTGTTTTCTTTCCCTCGCTAAAATTTCCTAACACATTTTCATGTCCAATTGTCATTCCACAGTCATCATCAACATTAAAAAAACACGCAAGCATTTCCTTTATTCATCCCCACCCAGCCTCATTTCTCCATTTTCTTCACCTTTCCCCCCTCCCCTCTACTTTTATGTATAACTTTATTTCCAATACTCACCCCCCCCCTTTCCTTCCGGCCTCCTTACCCCCCCTGCTTGTCCAGGAAGGCACCCAATGTTCCTACGTAAGGATCAGTTTAGTGAACAACGATAGGTTTTAATCCACAGGGTAGCATTGTAGACCCAACTCATTGGAAATATTTATATATGAATATGTTACTAATAAAAAAGACTATATGTGTTTTTGTCTTGTCATTATCCAATATTACGCCATGAAAACGTGTGTGTGTTTAGCTAGCAAGGTGTTGGTTATCCGTTTCATCCCATGTTGTCTTTATCATTATCGCCATCTTCATCGTCATCATCATCAATTTCATCATCTTCATCGTCTTCATCCTCAATTTCATCATCTTCATCGTCATCATCATCAATTTCATCATAATTATCACCATCATCGTCATTGTCATCCTCATCATCACCATCACTATGATCATCCTCATCATCACCATCACTATCATCACCATCACAACTATCATCGTCAGCATGGCTCTACTCTCCCTCTGCAGTGTAAATAGATAAACACGCCTGTGCCTCCGTCCCTGTAGAAACACGTGTGACTAACCAGCTTGCCACTCACGCCATCCATCTCGTCCCTCTCTTTCGCGCTCCACAGTTCACTGACTTTTCCTTCCCTATCTCCTTCTTTTTCCTTCTTTTTTCACTCCTCATGCCTGGAGAGATGAATTTCCCGAGGCGTTGTGACTCTCCCCTCCCACACCGTCACGCCAGCTCCCTCCGCCCACCCATCAAAACGCCCATTTACCCTCCATCACCACACCCACGAAGCCGCATAACTTCACCCTAATTCCATTCATCACCACATACACGCCGTGGCGAAGTCGCTGTATTATCACTGAACGAGGATGATGTACTAAGATTACAGACATAGAAAGAAGACTAATAAGGGTCTTTATGTAGAGAGAATCAAAACAAGCACACTGATTATAACCGTATGTAACGAAAAGAAAAGAAAGAAAAAACAACATGAGAGTCATCATAATCACAGAAACATGTAACAAGAAAGTCGTCCCATATAAGCCATATTAAACCGACTCTCTGAACGAAGTAGTGGGGTGGCGGGGGCGTGGTTGGGTTGGGGGTCGGGGCGGGGCCTGAGATGTGACGTCATCCTCTCTCCGAAGAATGAGAGAAACAGTCACAACCACCACGTGCGCCGCCACCGCACGCCACACCAGTTCTCAAGGTCTATGTCACTCTTCATACAGTTGTTGTTGTACCGTTTTGTGCCGTTGGTCTGCCACAGGAGGCTGCTGCTCAAAGGTCTGCCGTCTATATAGGAGTGGATTATCTATTCTGCTAACTATGATGAAAGAAAAATCGTATTCTGTATCGACCAAGTACTTTGAACATATATACATCTTTATAATCTATTAGGCTCATCTCTATATCACGCACACGCACACGCACACGCACACGCACACACACACACGCACACACACACACACACACACACTCTCATACACACACAAATGCACGCACACAAACACTCATTCACACACAAATGCACACACATTTAATATTTCTACATAGCTTAGATGATCATGACTGGGTAGTTAAAACATTCTACGGTGCTGTCAAAGAGCAAAACAACAATATTGATGATAAACTTCTTGAAAGGTGATATGAATAAAATTAAAATGATTATGATATAAAATAAACAAATCTGAAAGACGTTAAAAGTCAACTCAGGGAAGAAATTTACGTCAAGATGAATTTAAATCATCTACATAACACGTATTTAGTTAGTAAACACGCCATTGTTTAATTTTAAGTTTAAATACTTTTTTCTTATCCTGAAAACATCCCAGCAAATTAACCTATCTTTTAATACGATAAATACACCACACCATTAATATATACGTATAAATAAAGTATAAATCTCAAGCCAAACCATCAAACGAAAATATAAGATATAGAAAAAGCGTTCAGTGTTCGATTGTTCGGTGAAATGTCAAGACGTGTACAGTTTTCGTTCTTGAATTTAACGGTTTTTTAAGAACTAAATTGGATCAGGAGAAATAAATATGTGGTGGAAATACAGTTTGGTGACGTTCTGACAATACGAAATGATATTACGTGAAGGATATTACAAATGGGCGCGTATATTTCCCCGAAACAAGGTATGTCCCATGCCTCGTTTTTCACCTTTTTAAACCACTAGGATGTTCGGTGTGTTTGAAAATATTCATCTTAGATAATTTGATGAGGAATTTAGTATCATTTTTAGTTACTTATGAACAACAACAACGACAACAAAATAATAAGTGTAACGTAAATGAAGATAAACATTTTCAAAAAAATAACGGTCGGTTAACCTTCGCGGAACATCCGAGCAATATCGCTAATATTAACTGAAGTTTGTCAGTTTTTCTTATGATAGCATATAAGAATCAATGTGTAATAATAATCAAAACAAGATGATACTCAATTACAATACAATTTTAATGATGCCAAAATAATGCAATGAGTCCGTATATTGAATAACGATTTTTATTTTTTTTTGGGGGCGGGGGGTAGGGCCCCGAACAATGTCATGTCTGTTATTTTTTGTCAGCAACTGAAAGTTTAGATCAGGGTAAGACAGCTAGATAAAAATTTACGAATTTGACTTGCCTCGTGCGTGTGTCCAGTGGTGGATACAGAATATTACAAGGAGGAGGGAGAGGGGTTAATAACAAGGGTTTGCTGAACTCCGAAGGTAGGAGAAGGTGTAGTTTTCTAAATTGTTTAGTATTTCTGACATTTCTTGTGCATTTTAGAGCTAAACTTATTTAGGCCTGTAGCCTAGATGTGTGTGCGTGTGCGTGTGTATGTGTATGTGCGTGAATATGTGTGAATGCATCTCTCCCTCCCTCCCTCTTCCTATGTGTGGGTGTGTGTTTATATATATGTATATATATATATGTATATATATGTGTGTGTGTATGTATATATATATATAATATATATATACATATATATGTATATATATATATAAATATATATATATATATATATATATATATATTTGTGCGTGCGTGCGTGCGTGCGTGTGTGTGTGTGTGTGTGTGTGTGTGTGTGTGTGTGTGTGTGTGTGTGTGTGTGTGTGTGTGTGTTGTATGTATGCGTGTGTGTGTCTATGTATGTATGCATGTATGTATGCATGTATGTATGTATATATGTATATATATACATATATATATATACGAATATACATATATATTTTTACACACATATGTATACACATACAAATATATATGTATATATTGAATATATATATATTTATATAAATACAATATATATGTATATATAGATATTATATATGTATCCACATATATCCACATGTATATACTCTCTATATACACAAGTCACATACATTTATGAAAACTTGTGCAATTGTTTATATTTTTATGTAAGGACGAGCATGTGAACGGTTACATACATGTATATGCATCCCCACATACATACATACATACATACATACCCATACAGCCATACATGTAGGCCTACACATACATCTACACACCAATAGGCCTGCACACACGCACACACACACACAAACACACACACACACACACACACACACACACACACACACACACACACACACACATATACATATATATATATATATATATATATATATATATATATATACATATATATACACATACATATACATATACATATACATAAATACATACATACATATATACACTTATACATTATATAAGTTATATATGTTATATCTGATATATATGTACATTTATATAAGAGAGAGAGAGAGAGAGAGAGCAAGAGAGAGAGAGAGACACGAGGATAAGAGAGCGAGCGAGATATATATATATATATATAAAAAAAAAAAAAGTCGCCACAAATCATGTCACTAAAGGCTCATCAGATCCATTACCGCATGGCCGCCGCACGAACGCCAGCCACGCCCTGCCCACCAGGACCTGGGCCTCACAAGAGCCAGATAAGCCATCATGATAGAACTAGAGATAATGATGGAGTTGTTTTGGACAATCAGGGGCAACTGGGCCCTGGTGGGGGATGGCGAGGGGTGTGCTGAAGCTCTGCCTGAAGCTACGTCATGCACACGCCATTGTCTTTGCTTGGTCATGCGACGACGGGAGGACCGGGGTTCGGTTTACTGCTTTAAAAAAAAAGAAAAAAAATGTTCGGTGACAAGTGCAGACCATATTTTTTCAGGGAAGCATGTTGACAAACAGAGTGATCATACGGGAACAAACATCCTCTTCCTTGTGCACTTAAGCCCACCCTCCCATTCTCCCTCCTCCCCCCACCCCTTCTCCCTCTACCTCCCTCCTCTCCCCTTCCCCCTCCCCTTCCCCTTTCTCCCTCCTTACTCCACTTCTCCCTCTCTCTCCCTTCTCCCCCTTCCTTTCTCTCTCCTCCCCTCTTCCCTTCTCCCTCCCCTTCCCTCTGTCCTTCTCCCTCCTGCCTTCCCCTTCTCTCCCCCATACTCCCCCCTTGCTCACCGGCTGTGATGGGCGTGTGGGATGCGGTTCCTAGACTTCAGTTCACGCCCACTACCTCCCGACCTCTGACCCTTCACGTGCATGTGTCTCAGCCCCTACTCGTCTTGCACGCACCGAGGCTGTTATTGCAGAGAATCATTGCTCACATTTTAGACATCATTAAACTTGTTGCTTGGACAAGGTAAGTAACGATTCGAACTTCCCCCCGAGGCACATGGCGCGTTGGAGTCACAATCATCTTGTTCTTTATTTCGCTCTCAAAGTCATTTCATTCATTATGTCAATCCATTCCGGTTTGCTGTACCAAGTTCTGTGCTACAGACGCCGTCCTTCCCTTTGAGATGCAACCTGTATCTAAGGTTCTGTAAGTTACTCCGGCATCTTCGCACACGGGGAAAAAAAATTAGTTACTGAAGTGGTTCTTGACACTCTGCCTCTCCGTGCCTCCTCTCACTCCTCCTTGACGGACCCTCAGAACCTGTTCTCGGCCGTCACGTGACCACTCAACCATCTTGAAAAGGCTTCTTGAGAACATTTCGCGCTTTTCTAACTATGGCGGCATGATTTTTTTCCTCGGAAATTTGTTTCTCGATTATTTTAGGCAACTCTTGAGGTTGTTGTTGTCTTTTGGTAATTGGCATGGATTCGTCCGTCAAAAGTGAAATCTCAATTCCATCTATAGTGTTTTACATTCATTACATTATTATTTTCGATCTATATCCTCATTGTCTCAACAAAGGATCTATATTTAACCTACTAACACGACTTGGCCCCGTAACGCTCCCATCGCCGCCACTTTCTTCGAAGCGTACGTAGTATTTCCTGCCACTACCTTCGGGCGCCCTCTTCCTCGTTTACCACTTCTCGCCCTCACAGCCTGGCATCTTCCCCTCCCCCTACATCACAGTCATGAGTCATGCGCGGTCGTTATGTCTCATGAAACTTGTTGTTGGACTATTAAGCTTATTTGTGAAAGCGGGGGCAGCTTTATGTCATTTAGGCTAGTTGGCCAAGGAGATGATACCGCGAACCTCGTGAGATTGTCGCCTCTTCCGCTAGGTGGCCAGACCCTCAGTGTCTGCAAACAAAATTAAGCCTTCGGACGATATGGAATAGAGACCCAAGAGATTCCGTGATGGGATCGTGAATAGTATTCCTGTCGTTCTTGTGGTTTTAATATAGTGGTTGTGGACTTTAAAACCTGTCAACTGTAATGACGCAGAATCTGAAATGAATGGTTAAATCGTCTGTCGTTTAAATGATGAGGGCTGTCGAAGGCATTACGTCAGAATATTGAATTACTGTCTTTAAAAAGCAGTTCAGCGGGTCTAATTTGGGGTCTGTTGATTAAGCAAGCCTTTGATGATGATGGCCCCACGAACAAAATTTTATTAATCAAATTACCCTTAATTGGATTAGTTCTATTTACTGATGTACTTAAGTGCTCTCATTTTCGGTGGTTTTGGATGAACATTGCATAAGAGCTAAGATATAATTAGCGGCAACAAAGTGATATGGTACATGATGTCCTAAATGACTTAACGGTGGATTTCGTACTTATACATTTCGAGTTTTTGTTTTAAAGATATTCACATTTTTATAGGATAGCATTATCTAGTTAGGCTAATGGTACGGAATTCTGTATGTTGAACCCGTCCATGGATTACACGTCATTTTAGATTAATTATAAAGCTTAAGAATAAGAAAAAAAAAGATTAGACTGCTCACCTTACAGGGGCAATCACACAGACCCATCGTGAGAATGCTTGAGTATTT
>NW_028234429.1:11019006-11024006 GCF_977035675.1 Penaeus japonicus | reverse complement strand
TCACTCGGGTCCAGGTCGCGAGTTGGTGGCTGTGGCGTGTCGCTCTTGCTAGCCGCACACAACCGTTCCTTTATCTTCATTGGTCCTACTAGAGTACTGCACAGCCGGGAATGTTATAATAGCATGTAGCGCCCCTCCCTCCTCAGTGCCTTCCTCCCGCCCCCCTCCCCCCAGGGCCTCTCCCATAGTGTCCCTCCATCCGAGTGCCAACCCCTGCGCCTCCTGTGCTTCGGCTGACGTCGTCTTCGCGGTCGTTAAGCACGAGGTTCGCGCCAAAGTGACGACCATTACTGTAACACGATGCGACACCAGCGCCGCCACACGCTGCCTCACACCCAGCTGGGTTGTGTACTTTCATGTGGTAAATAGAATGGCATTTCTGGCGCTGTCTTATTTTGTTCAAGAGAATGTTGATGACCTTAAAACTCCGATCGACTTCCTCAGCAGTCTTGCTCTTGAGAAAAACACTTGCCACACTAGTTGCTTCTTGCAATGTCTGACGTTAATGTCACAAGTATTCTCCACTAACCGTCGCAAAATCACCAACATCAGCGGAAATGCAGGCCATGTTGTATGCCAATACGACCTCCTATGCCACAACGACCAGCTAAAGGAGCCACAGTGTAGCTGTAGCCTCGTCGATTGCTTCCTATATTTTTATCTAAAGGTAAGAATGGATTTTATGAAATTTCAGTGGATATTAGAAACGAAATCACAATGAAAAGCAGAAGATTTGAAACACCTTTTTTATATATAAAACTCTTTAACCTGAGTGAGAGACGACCATCATTCACTAACACACATTCAGCATGCAGGACGTCGAGACCTGCACGCGAAGCCCCTTCCTTCCCCGGCGCGTGCGGCAGGGTAGGCGCGGACACAGCGACCAGTACCGAGAGTGCGCGCACACACAGGCAACATTATTCACAGAGACCCATGAAGGATGTTGTAACTGCAGCCGCACCATTGTCAGCAGAATCATTCTGTCCCTATATCTCATTCACGCGCCATCGTTACCGTTGGCCATGCCATATTGGACGATTTCCGCCAATAACACGGCCATATTGGACACCGTTATCTCTTCCTCCTACGTAATATGGAGACCATTCCTCCGGCTGGTAGGATTGCAACTAGGACTGTCATGCTATCAGGAACTGTATCATCAATAGCGATGCTGTCAAAAGAATTGCTGGTGATATCAGTATGAACAACCAACAATGAATATTAATTTATTTGCTATCATTACCATATATGTTTATTAGCATTTTTATCTATAGAGTTTACCCTGCTTAGTTTTACAGAAAAAGTAACCTTTCTTATTGCATATTTTATCCTGCTAAAACATGTCATGGATATCATTCCAAACACTTACAGATATCCAATGTGTCATTTATGTGTATTGATTTTATAAGAAACTTTACGCAGTATCGATAAAAATACAGATGGCATTATTCAGAATATTCAGTGCTATCATGAAAAATCTGCTGGAAATGTTGTGTACCTTAGCGAGGGAACCAACATCACGGAACACTGATTGCATGTCGTGAGAGGCCAGTTTTTGCAAAGATTATCAAAACCTGCAACGTTTTCTGTAGCATATAACGTTCTTATGTGTGGTGGCATGAAATGCAGTCCTGCAACCATACTCTTTCTGGACATGAGTCAAAGGATCCCCTCGCCTGGCATGGCTCCCGGACAGAAGTCTTTTAATTTCTATAAGCATTAAGAAGACGCAAACAAACGTCAGAGGATGATTTGTACTATATTCAGTATATTCAATAAATTTAGTATATTGCAGAGGGTAGAATTACACATAGGCTCACAGTAATGAATGGAAGAGTAACTGCAGCTAAGAGCACTCATGTAATAGATCCAAATACCTTGGTGTATTGCATCAGGTAGAGCAACAATGAGTTCAATAGATGCAAAACAATGATAACCTTGCAATTAGATCCACGAAATGATGTCAATTCGCGTTTGTTGCCACTGCTCACGATTGTAGAAAAAAATGTTGCGACGTGCCACAGTATCATGAAGTAATATTTTCCAAATGCAGTGTGAATTATTATTATCATGGGTCGTTGCCACTTCTTTCTTCGACACCCATGCTTTACTCCTTCACAACATTCCTTTGTTCCCGAAAAATGTCTTGCTTCCTGCTCTTGTTTCCATCATCATCTTGCTTTATGATCCCATTTCCTCCCCTTCGCAATCCCTATTTTTCTCCTGCCCTCCAATCTCCCCCCCCCTTCCCCCCCTCCTTCCCCATCCCAATTGCATTCCCACGATCACAACGCGTAACACACAGCACTGGTTCAGCCATACGTTATAAAGTTCCAATGCTATATTTCACGGATAATTCGAATGTTTGTCTCAAGATTTACAGCCAGGTGTCCGCCCAGACCCTTAACGGCTCACAGGCGCTTGTGCTCAACCCGGCAAGAATATTATGTTTATTCATTATTAGTATTATCATCATCAACGTTGTAGGGTAACTTTATGGAATGTTTGTAATAAGTAATGGCTGCGGTTTAAGGGGGTAGGTAGTCATCTTCGTTCCTAGTGTCTGATGCGATAAAATTTTGGGGAATTTTGTTTGAACGTGTGTTTATGTGTGGGTGTTTGTATTTGTGTGTTTGTCCCTGTGACTGTATTTAGGTCTATTTGCACATATCCATACAGTATACAGTCGGGTCAGCTTGTGTATGCATGTGTGTTTTCATGTGTTTGTGTATGTGTATGTGTGCACACTCGTGTGTCTTTGTATTTCCAGATTTATGTATGCATTGATTGCTGATTAGCGCAGGTGTTTTGATATGGCATCCTGTTCACTGTACCCGGTTACAATCACCGCATTCGTCACGCCGCTGCCGTCCCAAGGGATTCGGGTCCTGCATCAGCTCAACGAATGATATCAACCTGCGATGCGATCCGAGTGCAATTGCGTTTGAAAAGACACATTTAAATTCACTCGGGCAGAACTCCCGCCGGTGAGGGTCGCCGGCACCGCGGGAGGACACCTTCTCGCGGGGACCTTCAGCTGCGCCTCGTACGGTTTGTATGGCTCTGTATGTATGTTGTTGTTGTGTCCCTTTGTGTCCGCATACATTTTCTCGAATGTTGAGCGCATCATAAAAGATAATGTGAGTTCGTGAGCGCGCTGGGCTCGTCACGCCTCGCAAGATCATCCACCACCTGCGTCGTCAGCCTTTGTCAAGGTGAGTTCCAGCTGCGCTCGCCACTCCGTCATCCACAGCCAGACGACTCTAATGTATGCACGTCTGTCTGCAGATCCTCGTTCTCTTGCACGCATGCACAGATACGCATAAAAGAATGTAGCAACGCCCCTGATGTGAAAAAAATGAATGACTAAAGAATATTAGCGTTCCTGCTCCATGTTGAACCTCTTCAGTTGTTACTTCTGCGCAGTGCTGTGTGTTGTGTCTTGTGCACGGTGCTGTAGATGCTGTACATTGTCCTGTCTATTGGTCTCTGTTCGTTGATATGTATATTATGCAGTAACCGTCGCACAGTCCTGTATGTTTAGCAAAATGTAAAATTTAACATTCGAGGAAACTTTATGTAAATGCAAGGCAAATACAGCCGAGCGTTATGTGGTGACTAATGTTCGATTTGTGTGCAGTGTGTAGTTCCATGCCAGAGTTTGGGTATTATGTCAATCCCTCTCACTATAATGTTGAATTTTAGGCGCCTCGCACACGCTCGCATTTTCGCAAAGCTCTCTGTTATAGCTCAGATACGGCGTATTGCCCCAAAGAGTGCATAATATTGTTTACCGCTCTGTGTACAGTGCTGGAAATGGTCCAGTGTCCTGTGCAAAGCGCCTTGCACTAGTGCTCTGTAAGTTTATATGTTTAGTGAGTCATGGACTCGTACAACGCTGACACTGGTGACAGATTGTCATTGTCGGTGGGGGAGACTGTCCGTGTACGTTATATCTGAGTACGTGTAAGTACATTTATGTATCGAAACTCATACGCGTGTGTTTATATGTATTTGTGTAAACACAACATATCACCATTATCTCCCTCCGTTCATTTATCTATTTATCCTTATTTTTTGTCTTCAAAATATTCCATCGTATATTTTGCTTCCTGCTCCTCCAGTCATCCTCATATTCCTTCGTCCTTTCCCCATCTGCTCTTTTATCAGCACCAGTTTGTCACTCAGACTATTTTGCAGGTGATTTGTACATAGCGGGAGAGAAATGCCCCCCCCCCCTGCCAGCCGCCCTGAACTTGGCACAGCCGACCCCGACCACCGCGCGCAAACACCTGAAGCAATTATAACATGGCAGAATTATCGCCCTGTGCTCAGCCGGCCGTGTCGTAACGACGCGTCACATTACTCTAATCGCGTCAGACTTTTAGAACCTCGAGAGTCTAATTCACTCCCCTGATGGATGTGTGTGCCTGAGCACGCGCCTGCGGTCGGGATGCCGAGGCGGTCACCGGAACGCTCTGAAAGGAGAGAGCAAACGGAAAGCCAAGTCCGCTCAGTGAGGGATATATATAATGAGAAAGAAAGAGTCCTCTAAATTCCTACATCCTATCTCGGGTCCCCCACGTGTTCATCCAGTACGTCACATCGTCCTCTAGAACTCCACACGACCGCACTCGGCACGTAGACAATTTGCCGAGTGATTGCGACTCCCGCCATAACTCGTGTTGTCGCCCGGGCGTTTAATGGAGTCGCAGCCACACCCCCGCAGCGACACCTCACGGGGTACCTTCCTCCCTTCTACCTCCCTCTCTTTTCGTTATGCCTATATACCCTTTTGCTCTGACTGATGTTCGCCCTTTCTTTCCTCTCCTCATCCGTCTTCTGCTCGCCTGGCGGGTTCTTGTTCTCTCTCCGTCTCCCCTGCCCGATGGCCGCCCGCCGCCTCTCTCGCTTCTTCGGCGTGTGCCCCACCTCCCTCCCGGGCGTGTTACCGACGCTTATCACTCGTTGTTAGCGTCATTCTATTCCCGAGGAGA
>NW_028234429.1:10986506-10994006 GCF_977035675.1 Penaeus japonicus | reverse complement strand
GTGGCCATTCGCTCGGTCACGCTGGTATTAACAGTTGGGTATGTTGTGAAAATCGTAGGAAGATTTTGACATTCTTAATCCTGTTTATCTAAGAAGCGACTCGATTATGCATGTTATAATCACAAGTTAATTTATGTATGGATATTTATTGACTGTTCAGCATTCGAAGATTTTAATGCAGTTCGGTTTTATGTTGGCAGTCTTGATTTGGTCGGTAATCCTTTGTTATTGTTTACACTTTATGTTTCTTTCAGTATCTCGTTATGATCAGTCTACCTAGTAATTGCAACAGGTGTATTAGATAACAGATTGGATTATTATTATCTGCGGTGATTAGAAATTACATCTTATATATTACACGTATGAACTAATGCCGATGGTCATTTGCCATTTTCTGTAGCTGTCTCTCACGCCAGGATATTAATTACGGCGCATTGCATAGGTATTTAAGGCACGCCACTTACGCCAAGACTAATGACCCCTAATAACAATTTCGTGGAAATACTAATTAGGTGCTGCAGTGGCAATATCTTGACTTAGCATGTGTTTACACGTAATAAGGTGCAGTGCTCTGCTCTGTAGGACCGACCGTCAGTTATGTCGACGCGGCACCTTTGTTTCAGTTTAGTCTCTCTCTCTCTCCCTCTCTCTCTCTCTCTCTCTCTCTCTCTCTCTCTCTCTCTCTCTCTCTCTCTCTCTCTCTCTCTCTCTCTCTCTCTCTCTCTCTCTCTCTCTCTCTCTCTCTCTCTCTCTCTCTCTCTCCCTCTCTTCTCTCCTCTCTCTCTCTTTCCTTCTCTCTCTCTCTCTCTCCTCTCTCTCTCTCTCTCTCTCTCTCTCTCTCTCTCTCTCTCTCTCTCTCTCTCTCTCTCTCTCTCTCTCTCTCTCTCTCTCTCTCTCTCTCTCTCTCTCTCTCTCTCTCTGACTGCGTTCATATGTTTTGACACTGTCGTATAAATATAGTATTATCATTACAAATCTATAGTAGATATTTTAAATAATATTGTAATTTTAATATGCATACAGCATCTGATTCTACTAATATGGCGACCTTTCAGTATTTCGAAAAATTTCTCTCTGACCCTTCATAGTACTGCCTTAGACGCTCTGAAAACCTGTCCTTCGCGTTACTCAAATTTTGAATTTCCATTTGTCGGCCAGCTACATTAAGATCTATAATTACCTGTCATTAGCCAAATATAATTACAAGAGCTCACCTGGGGTGGCGAAAGGAAGCTTGAGATTGTACTTCTGATGTTTGGTTTGTTGATAATAGATGAGGGTGCTGATGGGCTGACTAAAATGTTAATTAGGGGTTTCGGGAAAGTGAGCAGTGGCCGTTGTAACGACGGTAAGAGAGACGACATTAATAAGTAAAAATAGAAGAGTGTTTTGTAATTATGTGTGTCAGAGTAACTGGAAAATAGTAAGAGAAAAAATAAGAAAAGAAGAAAAGTGGGAATACAGAGAGTAAATGAAATAAAATTTTACGCAAAGACGACGAAGAGAATTTGAAATATCGAAAATAAGGAATGGAATGTTTTGTCTCTATTGAACTTCATGTCTGATTATTTAAAGAACGAATGCTGTGAGGATAAGGATAATATAAGATTGAAAATGCACCGTCTTTTGTCAGAATTCAGACCTGTGTTAGAAACCACTCCACAAATGAGCATGAATCTTCACATGCAAATGACACGCATTTTCTAACAAACCAGTACACGTATATATCAATATTTGAGCACATGGACAAACATGTAGGGTATTTACCAAGAGAATATTCACGCGTTAATGATACATAGAGACCAAACATTATAAATAGAGACTACGACGTTTTTCAGTTTGCATATACATTTTCTAATCTGAAAGACTTTGTATTCCTTCTATGAATATTCAATGTCAAATCCATCTCTTTGAATAGCTTCACATACTCATTCAGAGACATAATATTTCTTAATCTCGTCTTATAATGTCCTTTGTTATTGTTTTCGCAATATGCAGTTCTTGAAGTTTAGAAAGAGTAAACTGCCCTTAATATTTGAATAATTGCACAATAATGCAGACTTTAAACTTTGAATATATTGTCTCTAAGGAAAGTCACCCAAGGTTTCAACAATTCCACCTGAATTATTTCACCCGAAGAAAGCCATTGAAATGTGTGTGTCCTTAATGATATTTGTAAACGAGCTTCATTAGCCATGCGGCCTTTGCTTAAACTTGCTTCTCGGACAGTGTTTGGCCAAGCTAGAAATAATTCATGTCTGCGCTGAGGAAATTACGTTTTTCACATTGTTTGGAGAATGTGTTTTTGTACGACTCATGTCTTCATAAGATACTTCGAAAACTACTCAAAATTTTAGCATCGCGTGCCTCTTCTGTTTGCTTTCTGCTGTTAGCGAACGGAACCATTTGAGTGTTTCGCTCTGAGGACGTTTCGCCGTATTAATGAAAGCACGTGAAGAGATTCGAAAGTCTTTGACTATGTTTGATAATTTTATGACCTTTTGGAAATTCATATCAAAGAAGGTTTTATCACATATTTCTGTTGTCATTATCATGATGTTGGTATTTTATTTATTGTTATATTTGTGCCATTACCGATATTGTTGTTAGTGAAAATACGACGAGCAGTAGAGTAATAATTCATCATTGGTGCCATAATAAATTGTGAACGTGTATCTGAAGACCGAGGGGCGTTGCAACAGTAGAAGGAAACGAAAAATATATTTATTAATCCATTTCTTCATTGACATCTAAAATAAAATTTAAAAATACTTAAGAAATAAAAACAAAAAAGTACCTTACGATCTGAAAACAAAAACAAAAAAAAATCCTAAAAAAGTACCAACCAAATGAGCAAGAAGGACAAGAAAAAAGGCAGAATCAGATGTAGGATGCGAAGAAGGGCAAAGAATGAGTGGGCTCCTCCCCAGGATTTCCGCCTGTGGTGCAAGACGTAGGCGTGAGTCACAGCTGAGCGGTGGCGTGTCGAGAGGCCGTTAGTGCAGTGGCATGGGGGCGTCAGGAGGCTTGGGGTTATATATACCAATTGTAATAATTGATGTAGATAAATACCAGCGGAGGACGGTCGCGCCTGTCACAGGATGGACACAAGGGTAATCCATGTTAAATTCGCTCAAAAAAGGGGTTCGGGTGAAGAAAAATCATAATGATGATGGCATTAGTAATCGGCGTGATCTGTCTGAATGACGCGTTCATCTCAGGCTCTTTGTGTATTTTTCTGAATGAGTGTGTATGTCTATGAGTGTTAGCGTGTGAGTGTCGTCTCGAGCTTAATGGGGTAAAACGACTTGAATTTTTGTTTAGTCTTTCTAAAGTTTGTGTTGGTGGATTCGACTAATTTGACTAATATCCTCCGGTAATGACAACAATGATAATGATGATATTTAATAATTATGATGATGAGAATGATGATATGACAATGCTAATGATAGTAATAATAATGGTAATGATAATAGATAATGACAGTGGCACTGGTGATAATAAGGATAACAACACTATTATCATTATCACTGTTGATAATGACGATGAATATATCAATAAAAAATAAACGTCTTGCCTGTAAATAATGAAAATACACATCTAATATTACGATAAAACGATCTCAATGGCAATAAATCAGGATACAAGAACATGATACAGGACATCCAGTGTGAATATATACAATGTGATAATTCCTAAATGATGAACACCAATGATTAACTTGTTTCACAATGAACATGAACGTTCTTTACGGTATGAACAAACATGCACCATCGAAGGAGATGCCCATCGAACACACTAAAAAAGGACGGCTCAGATTCAGCTTGATTTCAGAACCATATGTGCGTATGGATATTCAGCGCTGCCGTCACGCCACCGGTCAGCTAGCCACGCCTCCACACCGCAATTGGCCCGTGCTGACTACGCCTCTTCGTGAATTTTCTAGTAAGACAATAGAAATCAATGGGTTCCAGTGTCTGATACAGTGGGACTTCTCTAGACGCGGACCTCTTTATTTCTCTCTCTCTCTCTCTCTCTCTCTCCCTCTCCCTCTCTCTCTCTCTCTCTCTCTCTTTCTCTTTCATTTTCTTTCTTTTTCTCTCCTTCACTTTCTCTCTCTTGCCGTCTACCGCTCTCATTTTTTTCTGTTTAACTGTTTATCTGTCCGATTGCCCTCCCCTCTGCGTTCTCTGTATATCCCCCCTTTCCCTTGACTCTTTCAGTCTGGATATATCCAGATTTGAAATTGAAAGAAATGATTCTTAAAAACCCACTGGTGGACTGTGAGGCAAAGCCAATAAAAATAATCGAGTAATTGATTCCGTGGAGGTGGCAAGATAAGTGATCATCTGCCTCATCTCTAATTGTTTGGCTGCGAAATATCGCGACGTTTTTCTACATTTTGATACAGGGCAGGGAAGATTTGCTCAAGTTGAAAGCACATTTGCCGCAAGGGAAGACCGAGAAACCCTGGTCAGATAGCGAGGCTTCACCGGACACTGCTCACTTGTCCTCCTCAGCACCGGGATTATAGTGGGAGTGACTATCACATGAAATTCATTACGTATTCACTGACGTTGAGAGACGCAACCGTTCATTTTGATCACAGGAAGGAGAGGAGAATGTTTACTGTATAAATACAGCGGCACTTTCTGATATTGATACGAAAGAGCACAAAATGCTAGTGGAGTCCGGCCCAGTTAGTGTAGATAATCCCCAGTAATTGCGGTGGTGTCAGAAACAATTAACATCAGCGCCGTGAGCCGCGGGTCCCAGGCCGGCCATAAGGCACGCCGGAACACCCGCAATTACCCGCGCAAAAACTAACACGCAGGAGGCCCTTCCTCGCCCACGCCGCCCCTCGCTCAAGCCCCGCAGCCTTTTTTGTCTCTGTCCTCCACTTGACGGCGGAGATAATGAGATCAGAGTGAGATTATGCTATCCACATACGGCACCTGGAGTTAGTTTAGAGCCGTTTTAGCATGATTTTCCCACGTGTCGCGGGGGGAGGAGGAGGGGATGGGGGTGGGCGAGGGGCAGGGGGTGCGTGCTCGTGTCGTCGCCAGAACCCGTCATTACCCCACACCAGGCCGGCCGCCCCGACACGCCCACTCGCACCGTTCCGCGCCCGAAACCACCCCTTCGCAACGACCTGTCTCGTGCTCCAACCGCGAATAAAAACCTATGGTAATTGTTTATCGGAACTCCCACCAGTGAAAACTCCCAAGAACCTCCGATCGACCTCCCTACGCAGGTTCTTGCCAAGTACCAGAACTATGCGTTACAAAGGCCCGGGAGCGAACACGTAACCTTGCGTGAGAACTCGTCAAACCCTCTAAAGCTAATAATAATTTGATAAGGGATGAGGGCTGAAAAGAAGCTCAACGCGTGATCAATGCACACTTTACCCGCGGCCGGATGGGGAATCAAAGACTGCGCTCCGGTCCGGATTGCACGAATTCACGGTAATCATAGGTAATCTAGATGTTATTACCATGACGTCTTTTGCGTTGTTAATTGCACTTCTGTGATTCTCCTACCTATGCTGTCACGCAGATACACGAGCCAAATGCTATCAATTGTAGATACGGTTTATTTTCATTACTTCTATCGCTGATTTGAATAATTATCATTATTGTTGATGTTATAATCATGATCACTATCATTATCATCATTGTTCATTATTCTTATTATCATCATGATTATTGTTACTATTATCATGGTTAGCATCATTCTTATTATTATGATCGTTGTTGTTATTATTATTATTATTATTATTATCATTATCATTATTATTTTCATCATTGTTATGATTTATTTCTTGTTGTTATTATTGTAATGATAATCACTGTCATCAGTTTTACTATAATGGTTATTTTTTAGTTTATCATTTGTATCGCCATTACTGTTATCATTATGATTTTTACTATCATTACTATTACTATCTTAATAAGAATGATGATTATTATCATTATCACAATTGCTATTATCATTGTTATTATTATTTGATTATAGTTTTTGCTGTTTAATTTCATTATCATTATCACTATTGTCATTACTATCAGTAATATGATTATTGTTGTTATTGTTATCATCATCATTATTTTTATTATTATTATTATTACTATCATCATTATTATTGTTATTGTTATCATTATTATTTTATTATTATTATTATTATTATCGTTGTTGTTATCATTATTACTATCATCATTATCGTTATCATCATCATAATCATCATCATCATCATTTTTAGCAATATTATTATGATTGATATTACAATTATAAGTGTTATTGTTCAAGATGTTGTTATTACAGCATTCTAATATTAATATTGATACTAATATTAATTACATTTGTTGTTGACATCTTATAACCACCATCGTTATATTTTTTATTACAATATATTATGAGGATCTTCTGTGTTATTAATACTGGTATTGATATCATTATTATTATTAATGTTATTATTATTATTATCATCATCATTATCATTATTATTATCAATATAATTACCATTACTATTATTTCTAATATTAATGTAACCATTACAAAAATAATGTAGATTATTGCTATTATTATTATTATTATTATTATCATTGTTATTGTTATTATTATTATTATGATTATAATTATCATTATAATTATCATTTGTTTTATTGTTATCATTATAAAAGTTTTATCAATCTTATCTTAATCATTATTATTATCATTATCACCACTTACTATTCGTGATTTTATTATTACGACTACTATCACTATTGATATTTTAACTATTACTGCTGTCATTGTAGTTAATGCTGTTACTATCAACGTTATTTTTATTGTTGTTTTTAGCATTAAGATTGTTATCATTGTACCTGCCACATTACTATCGTTATCATGTATCTTATTACCATCTTTAATATCCTTATCATTATCATTATTATCGCCATCATCAATCATTTTCATAGTACCGCCATCAGTACCAGAAGATAAAACATATCTGAGGTAATCAACTGCATAAGAATGAGACATGTTGCACATCCCCCTTCAGATACAACCTATGATTAATTTCAAGCGGTAATAACTACGCGTTCACCCTTCTATTTTGATATATGATGGAGAGACACGGAAGTTAAAAAAGCGCTGAAGAGTGTGAAAGCTTTTCTTGCTCGGATGGTGATAAGGATGTTGAAGTAAAAAAAAAAAAAGGGGGGGGGGATTATTGTTACAGGATTAAAGTACTATTTTCGTTGGTATTCAAATTTTGATAGTAATGATTGCTATTTTGGAAATTCTTCTTAAAGGCAGTGACGTTATTGAAATGTTGACATTACACAAGAAGGAGAGCTGTACTGATAGAAGAAATCGTAGGGATTATAGTCCTAGTAGTAGCACTAATATTATCAGTTTTAGTAGTGCTTGTAGTATAATTGTAATAGTAGTGGTAGTAGCAGAAGTTGAGGTGGTTGTAATAGTAGTGATGGTGGTAATAGTAATAGTAGAAAAGATAGTGTA
>NW_028234429.1:10966506-10969006 GCF_977035675.1 Penaeus japonicus | reverse complement strand
AACGGGCGGCACAGGTAATCATTGAGCCCGATACGGCAACTGTTATGCATAGATACTGATTGCGTGGGATCCGACATACAGAACATTCACAGAAATGGTCAAGCGGAGAAATAAATAGCCAGCACCTCGATGGAATGCATACCCATCTACTATGTATACACGGCTGCCATTTTCTAGGAAGGACAGCAACAAAGTTGTCCTGCGAGACATGCAGCTATGTTAAGTGGACAAGAGGAGCTTTCGAGCGATGATCAGGCGCTTTATGGCCATCTTGAAATACGTCCACTTCTCATGCGCCTGAAGATATGAACACCTCTGAAATTTATGCGCAAAAATTCGTACTCTGGTCGTAATAATGATGGATTTTCTTGCATTGTTGATGGATGTGTTCATCTGTCATACTACGGGGCACCGGGGACGGAGGAGGTGAGGGGAGGATTATAAATGCGGGGAAAGGGAAGGGAGGAGGAGGTGGAAAGATATGAATGAGGAGAGGGAAATAGGGACGCTTGGAAGGCTGTGCGTAGGTAAAGAAAGGAACGAACTGAAGGCTTTCGAGGATGAGAAAGTCAAGTCAAGTCGAGAATGACAAGCAGGGCAAAAAGTAGAGGGCAGCTGTAACACATCTGCGGAAGGACCGTGTAAGACGAGTAGATCAAAGCAAATCATATCCTCTGTGGAAGAGATCATGCTGGAATTATTGGCTTGAAAAAAGTAATGTGGAAATACAAAAACTGGCGGAGTAATAATTTCTCGTCATCTCTTCTCGAGACTTGATTACTTAATAATCTAGTGATCAACGTGGTTATTTTTGAGTGAGCAAGACGGAGGAAAAAGAGAGGTGGTTAAATGCAAATGGTTTGTTATTACGATGTAAAAGAGCGCTCTCAGAAAAAGTCAGGAAGAACATCAACAGAATCTCATGGTTTAAAGGTGACATTAACAATGATAATTACTTTAATGACCCATTGCCCTAGTAACAGAATTCTAGGTTACTGCAATCGATAAAGTGTCACTTGGCAAATCAATATTGCCCAGGTGTGGGAAGGTAGGCCCAAGAACTGTCACGGGAACCACCAGGTATTTAGGTACACGATAGACCAATCACCTTAATGTCAATATCACACCCGCCAATCAAGTAGTGTCTCCTCCCTCGTATCCATCTTTATCTTTTTTTTCTACACCAGAGAAGATGGAAGGAGATAAAATCAAGAACCCCGAGACAAAGCAACAAACCCAGAAGGACCACACTGCTAGCACTGTATCACAAAGTAAACACGGGCACAAAAAGGGACGCCCAACCAGCCCATCAATTTGTTATTACCGTGTCCAAGAATGACAAAAACTCGAGTAAGTTAGGACATAGTAGATAGATAGATAGATAGATAGATAGATAGATAGATAGATAGATAGATAGATAGATAGATAGATAGATAGATAGATAGATAGATAGATAGATAGATAGATAGATAGATAGATAGATAGATAGATAGATAGATAGATAGATAGATAGATAGATAGATAGATAGATAGATAGATAGATAGATAGATAGATAGATAGATAGATAGATAGATAGATAGATAGATAGATAGATAGATAGATAGATAGATAGATAGATAGATAGATAGATAGATAGATAGATAGATAGATAGATAGATAGATAGATAGATAGATAGATAGATAGATAGATAGATAGATAGATAGATAGATAGATAGATAGATAGATAGATAGATAGATAGATAGATAGATAGATAGATAGATAGATAGATAGATAGATAGATAGATAGATAGATAGATAGATAGATAGATAGATAGATAGATAGATAGATAGATAGATAGATAGATAGATAGATAGATAGATAGATAGATAGATAGATAGATAGATAGATAGATAGATAGATAGATAGATAGATAGATAGATAGATAGATAGATAGATAGATAGATAGATAGATAGATAGATAGATAGATAGATAGATAGATAGATAGATAGATAGATAGATAGATAGATAGATAGATAGATAGATAGATAGATAGATAGATAGATAGATAGATAGATAGATAGATAGATAGATAGATAGATAGATAGATAGATAGATAGATAGATAGATAGATAGATAGATAGATAGATAGATAGATAGATAGATAGATAGATAGATAGATAGATAGATAGATAGATAGATAGATAGATAGATAGATAGATAGATAGATAGATAGATAGATAGATAGATAGATAGATAGATAGATAGATAGATAGATAGATAGATAGATAGATAGATAGATAGATAGATAGATAGATAGATAGATAGATAGATAGATAGATAGATAGATAGATAGATAGATAGATAGATAGATAGATAGATAGATAGATAGATAGATAGATAGATAGATAGATAGATAGATAGATAGATAGATAGATAGATAGATAGATAGATAGATAGATAGATAGATAGATAGATAGATAGATAGATAGATAGATAGATAGATAGATAGATAGATA
>NW_028234429.1:10956506-10959006 GCF_977035675.1 Penaeus japonicus | reverse complement strand
AAACAACTTAACTACATATCATTCATCTCAATCATCCTGTTTCCCATTTTGCGCAGATCACAATTCTATTTCGAAATGGGGGAAACCCAGGTCGATGTACAATACTTCCTGGAAAACAAGCGCGGTGTCTTAGTTTAGTGCAAGAAATATGTATAGAAAAAACAACAACCGTTTCTGGATATATTCCTTGGCTCAGAGTGTGCACAAGCAGGTGTTAACGGGGTCTTACCTGCTATGGATGAGTAACTGCTGTCTTTAAGTCCGACGTGTGTTGAAAGATCTTTTAACGCACAGCTCAGTTACATCAGTAATGTGGAGGCAGATTATTCAACATCGGAAGCCATTGGCACAGTACATATGTTTAAGGGAGGCTTCATAGCTGGACATGTATAGACGATATGGAACATTAGAACCATACTAAAAGGTAGCGGGGGAGTTTCTGTTGAGAATACAGGAGAAAATTTAAGAAAATCATCCATGGAAGAAATGGTTGTGATCGTTATTGTAATCATTTATTTATGGAAGCCTCTATGTCACTTTGTACTTCATGTGTGGGTTCTTGCGTGGAGCGACGGAGATTTGATACGATATTGATGTGTGATTAACCCAAATGCAGTAGAATGTCCGAACCAGATCATCTGAAATTACTCAAGCTCAAATATGCTTTCGGAAATTTGGTGTGTTGTCTTTCAAGGTGATGTTGAACATAGAGATTCAGTCGATTTTATATGATGAATAAGTTGCAAACATGATTGCGATACCAGATCAGGTCCCCATGAAGCTTGAAAGGTTTTATATGAGATATCAACTAACCGTGCTGGGAAAACGGCGAATTTAATTTTGAAATCGCCTCTGGCGACTCACAGAGTTAAGCTAATGTCGTTTGCCGGATCGTAAAGTAAATTTGACTCATATTAAAATTGATCATCCGGGATTGATCCTGAAGTTGGGTCACGTTGCACACTAGTTTAGCGGAGGGATTTCTCTCTCTCATTACGGCGAGTTCTCACAGTGAATCAAGGCAAATCCCGGGGCTCGAGCTTGCACTTACGTCACCATGATGAAGTGCCGCGGCCGAGGAAGCCGTTTGTTGCGGCGCAGACGGCCATCGGGGGCAGCAAGGCCCTCCATCACCCGCGGGGGAGCTCCGCCGCGTCGCCAGAGTCCAAACCCACTCCCTCTTTAACCAACAATTGCGTAGAAATTACCCGTAAATGTGGGAACCTCCTCGATGGGGATCAATTCAAGTCTATAACTTCATAGACTAAGAGTCAACCATCCAGGCGCTTATGCAGTTGAAAGTGACGCGTTATGCCTGGGAAGGGAGGGGGGGGGAGCAGGCAGGACTTCCATCACCCGCCGCATTTTGTCCCTCGGTAATCGAGAGGGCGAAGCCTAGATTACACTCGCTCCGTAATGGATCACGCGCTCATGGCGATCTTGTGTATGATTTTGTAGTTAGTCCGTGAAGTGAGGTCTTTGATGAGCGGTGCCGACGTGGCTGAGGATGTCCAATTGTGCACACGAGGCAGCCATTGGGCTTTACCTACATGGGATCATGATGTCCTCTTGCATGCTCGGAGATACGTAGGCCATCTTTGCTTGTATTTGAATACCATTAATCTAAACACGAAGTTTGTCCATACACAAGCCAGTTGTTATTCTGCTGCTGGTTCCCTGTCATTTGATTGTCGTGTATATGGGGATTATAGTTATTTATGCGAGCAAGGAACTGCGGTTAAGCTGCAACTTATGTTCGCAGAACCATTTTTCTTCCGTACGTAAGTTTGAAGCACAGATGGTCTTTTTATGTGCAGTGCATTAGGCTGCAATTACTTTTATTAGACTACTTGCCTCCCGTAAGCGCGCGGCTTTACTTGTATGAGGTTATTGATGTTTTTTTCTGTTCTGGAGAATGTTGATCTGAACATAACTGTAAACGTGACTACCTTTTATTTCATTGTGACTGTATATGCATCTGCGTCTACAGCTGATAGGATGTGTATAGCGGTTATATAAATACGTGGCAGTTAAGATTTTTTAGTTATCCTTTGTACATGTTCCTGTTATATATATTATGCCAGATTTCTTTTCTTTTTCTTCTGAATAGTCACACAGGTGCCACCCATATCTATCTCTTTATCTATCTCTGTCTCTATCTCTCTCTCTCTCTTTCTCTTTCTCTATCTCTATCTCTATCTCTATCTCTTTCTCTCTTTCTCTCTCTCTCTCTCTCTCTCTCTCTCTCTCTCTCTCTCTCTCTCTCTCTCTCTCTCTATCCCTCTCTCTCTCTCTCTACACACACACACACACACACACTCAGACATACACAAACACACACACACAGACACACACACACACACATATATATGTGTGTGTGTGTGTGTGTGTGTTTGTGTATGTCTAAGTGTGTGTATGTAGAATTATAAGTAGGTCACCTTTGCAGCAAATCCTGCAAATGGTCCCTGTCCTATAATTAGATATATTTTGTCCTTCAGCT
>NW_028234429.1:10944006-10946506 GCF_977035675.1 Penaeus japonicus | reverse complement strand
GAGAGAGAGAGAGAGAGAGAGAGAAGAAAGAAAGAAAAACAAATGGTTATCGAAATCGCCAGTTCGAGATCCATGCGACGTTGCCGCCGATGTGATAAAGCGTTGCAGAAAAAGTTTATTATTGGGGCTGCCGAGATCGAGCCGCGACTTACTCTTGGGTTATCGTCTTATCGCTGCTTGATTGTCCGGATAACCTCAATGCTTTGGTCTGCTCTTTCTCGTTCTGTGCTTGTTTATTCTCTTTCTCTTTCTCCTCTCCCCTGGTCCTCCATCTCTTTTTCTTCATCCCTTCTCCTCTTCTTTTTCCTCCTCTTCCTTCCTTCTCCTCCTCTTCTTTTCTTCTCTTATTCCTCCTTTCTTCTCCCTCTCTTTTTCCCTTCTCTTACTCCTCTTCCTTCCTTCTCTTCCTCCTTTCCCTTCCTTCTCCTCCTCCTCCTTTCTCTTCCTTCCGTCTCCTCCTCCTCTCCCTCCCGTCTGCTCCACCTCTTCCTCCCTTCTCCTTCTCCTCTTCCTCCCTTCTCCTACTCTCCCCCCCTTCTCCTTTTCTTTCTCCTTTTTCCTCCTCTTCCTCCCTCCCTTCTCTTCCTCATATTCTTCCTCCTCTTCCTCCCTTCCCCTCCTCCTCTCCTTCCCTTCTCCTCCTCCTCTTCTTCCTTTTCTCTTCTGCTCCTACTCCCCCCCCCTTTCTCCTCCTCTCCCTCCCGTCTCCTACTCCTCTTCTTCCCGTCTCCTTCTCTTCTTCATCTTCCTCTTTACATTTCCTCCTGTTTCTCCTCTTCCTCCCCTTCCTCTCCCTCGCTCCCCCTTCCCTTTCTGCCCCCACTCCCCCTCCCCCTCCCCTTCCCCTTCCTCCTCCCCCTCCCCCTTCCCTTCCCTTCCTCTCCCCCTCCCCTTCCTCCTCCCCTCCCTCCCCCTTCTCTCCCTCCCCTTCCTCCTCCCACTCCCCTTCCCTCCCCCCCTCCCTTTCCCCTCCTTGCTGCCTGCCTCGACGGTGGGTCGCTCGTCCGGCGCTCATCACACATCGAGGAAAATTCTACTTATCAACGCCAGCACAGGAAATCTCTTTGCCGGTTCATTCCCCGAGTCGTAAGTAATGATACCATAGGAGGGGTCCCGGGTCCTAAGCACTTCCTCCCCGGCGAAATGAGAGGGTCTGAAGGCCATGGTTTGTGCTCTTCGAGGGTTGTCATTACGGGAGATTATTTAATCTGATCTCTCTGATGTGTATTTAATGCCGGAGGTTTTTCCAGTTGTGACAAGATCTTTCCGCGGAGAATAACAGCGATCGGCCTCCATATGGCTGGCTGGCTCGACTCGGCTCGGCTGAAGGAGCGCGCGATCTGGGGACAGAGAGGCTTGTTCTCCGGTCTCGTTTTGGCTTTGTGAGAAGTTAGGTCTGTCACCAAGTAAAGTCTGTAACTATGTAATTATCTGTGTCTTAACCCAATAGGAAAATAATTGGTTCGAAAATTCTTGTATTTCGAAATACTAATAACGGCAGCCTAGGAGGGTTATCCAAAATGAACTAATGATGATATTCACTAGCATTGGTCTTTCGTTATTAATAAAAGTCTAAAATCGATTCACAATGAAACCACTAAGATATACAGAAATACTGAAACGAAGTTCAGGGAAAAATTATACATGAAAATGTTTACGTCCATCATTATAAGTATGAAACTAAAGAGAAATTGTATGTGTTCCTTTTGTACTTACGTGAATCTAGATCAGCAAGATGCGTCAGCACTAGGGGAAAAGGTGTGTGTGAATGAGATGGTGAAAGACGGTTGTCAGCCTAAATTTGAACCTGATGTCATTCTGTTTGCGATGTCAGTCCGGAAGTGTGATCAATGTCATTGTGAGTTGAATATGAACCTTTCCGAAAGCTGAGAGCGACGTGAATCCAGGGCAGTTGGGAGAGCGTCCACCTACCCCGAGCGGAGCCCTCCAGCGTCTGAGGGGAAATGGCTGCCATCTCGAGGTGTGAGTCAAGTGCTTACCTGCGCGAGATTGGAGGGTCTTCGCGCTTTATGAGATGAGTATCAGCCCGAGTGTCAGTCTCCTGACGGGAAGAGGGCGACGGTGGGGCACGACCCGGGTGTCAGATCTCGACCTGGCTGTAATAGGGGAGCACACCTGGCGGAATTCACCTGGCCAGGCTATGGGTCCAGCTAGGGAAGGCATGCCCGGGTGCAGGAGGCGCGAGGGAAACAAACACCATAAAAACGGGGCATATATCCGCTGCGATTATACATATCCAGGCATGGGAAAGTAATGATGCTGATTGTAAAGATGGTGAAAGTACCGGTGTGGTGATAGACATGACACCGAAATGAGGCCCTGGCGAGGACAGTCATGCTATGGTGAAAACGATTCGATTCGCAAATAATGGCATGTAGGATTGGTTGTGTGAAGTTGAAACTGATCTGAATATACTGCAGTTCCGATGCCAGTGAAAATAAAGCTGTTTCTGTTTAGTTTGAAAATGCTTAACAGACAC
>NW_028234429.1:10926506-10934006 GCF_977035675.1 Penaeus japonicus | reverse complement strand
TCTGTCTGTCTATCTATCTATTTATTTATCTATCTATCTTGCCCCGCCCCCGCCCACCACTACGCCTCCCCGCCCTCAGGTTGACGCCGGGCAGCCGCGGGTCGGAGGGTACCAATAGGAAGGGACGGTTTAACACGTAATGATAGAGGCGCCGGTAGTAATAGGCCGCGTTCACCCGACACGCTCTAATGGGTAATGACACCAACGACACGCTGTTTTCACGCTACTTGGGCAGGTGCGCGGGGGGGGGGGGCGGTGGTGGGGGGGGGAGCAAGATCAAGCAAGCACTCTGAGGATTGTGCTTGTAGAAGAGGGTATTTGTGGGGTCTATGTTGACATGATTGGCATCTTTTGTGCATAGGTTCAACGAGGACTAATTGCTACTGTATTCAGAATGCAGACAGCAAATGATACATATTCACAGCAAGCCAGTCGGACTTACCAAACCGGACATGAATTACAGAAGAGACTAGCCAAGCGACAGTGACAGGAAGGCGCGAATGCAACTAAAAAACAAAAGAGGGAAATTGCGAGGGTCACTTAGCGGCGATCGTCCCTGACCAGAGAAGGGTCGGCATAAAAAACGTCATGGCAGCATACCGTCACTAGGTCTCTTCTAATCCTACCAGCATAATTTCTCCAGGCAACTCGTGTATTTTACCTCCTTTGTTTCGCCGAGGATGTATCTATTTTTTTTTACTGCTCACTCGTCCTGAAAAGTAGAGCAAAAGTGTGATTACGGGAAGCCTAGGGGCGGGCGAGGTGGGTGCGGCAGGACTGTGACAGCGAGGATGAGGAAGTCGGGCGGCGGCGCCCCTCGTCCCCAGCGTCACGAGGGGAAAGGTGATGGATGGCGCTCGGGAACTCGTCCCATGATCTTCATGCATCATGTGTAAACTGTAAAGAGGAAATATTCTGCACAATGAGAGCAATGGAGGCAAAACGCACGTTTGAGTTACGAGCTGAAAGGCTCGTAAAGTGCTGGCTATATTATATTTCGTTCTGATTAATTGGAGCTCTTGCTTAAACGGTGTGGGATGATGACGCTGGCTCATTGCGAGAGACTTCATGTTTTGCATTCAAATTCATTCTACATATATTTATTCACCTGGTGACTTTTTCTGAGAGTGTATATAGTAAATACAAACTTTTTGATTTTGAAAATACTTGTTATTCTCCACAGTTTGCATTATACAAGAATAGTATTATCAAGAAAACAATGCACTTTGAGTGTAGTCATGTATTTTTATTAAATAGAAATGACGTTTCTTAGCTTTACGGTAGAATCCTCTGCTTGGTATTGTACTTGCATGTCTACCTTGTAACTCTGGCTGATAGTGCGCGCGTGGCAGCATCTGTTCTGGTCAGTCATCTGATTCATCTCAGCCGCCATGGACTGTGCGTGGGAAAGGCGTCTTCCCCGGATCGGCAACCTCCGTCAGAGCAGAAGCCTCGAGGCAGTCCTGCGGGATCCGCCCCACCGCCCCACCGCAGCGACGGCCGCCATTCGTTCCAGGATGATCCGGAAAACTACCGTGTCATCAGGATTCCTCCGGGCCGCGAGAACAAACATGACGATTCCTTTGTCATGCCTAAACACACCGTCACGTAACACCTATCAGTAACCTGTAATAAAGCGTCGACTGGGTAACTCTGACGGGCAGCGAGCGCCTTGAAGACCGTCCTGCAGCAGACCTCTTGTCTGATCTCCTCTTCCTCGCCATGGCGGCTCTGCTCTTCAAATTATTCTCATCGTTTATGGCAGTTTACCTCATTGTGCACAACACCTACAAGTACATAAATTACTTTAGAGCTGTTACAGTCATTGGACTACAGCTGGCAAAATGCTTTGAGATCAGCGCACAGCACGAAAGTAAAATGTGTGTACTGGCTGAAACTGTGATCTGCTATTCAGGAGGCTCGTGGAAATGTTTAGTTTGAGATTTTCGAATTGGGCAAAAAACAACAGAATCTGGAATAAATACCAGTTTTTTCATCTTAGCTAAGGTTAACAGGAGAATCCTTAAACAGAACCTCGACCTTATGGAAAGGTGAGGCAACAGTTTCGAAATCCTTTTAATTTTATCTCCAGGTCTAAATATGGAAGTCAGGAGAATATTGACTATTATTTAATCTACATAAATCTTTTGTCTGCAGTGTTTTTTTTTCTACCGTTCACCTTATATTATTTTTCCCATTATTCATTTCTTTTTCCCCCTGGGTCCATTCGCATATCATGTCCCTATCGTCTGCTGTGACTTGACCCTCGCTTAAGCTCACCCTCAAATCGCAGCTCTCCTGCGGCCCTCCTCCGGCCCTGCTCCATCTGGCGAGCTTCGCGGCGAGACAGCTCTATCCCAACCACATTACTCTGTCATGTCCGCGTTACGCCATGTATCCATATTATACCCAAGTTGCTCCATTAGGTCCAAATCACTCAATAAAACTCATATTATTCTATTTGTTTTAAAGTACCACGTCGCGACCAGATTACTCAATCGTATCCACATCTCTCCACCAAATCCACATTACTACATCCTATTTACGTGGTTTCATTATGGTCTCATTATCCACTTACTGTCTTGTTACTCCAGTGCGTCTGTGTTTTCATATACTTAATTCAATTAATGAATGCTTGCCTTACTCCTTCACATGTGCTTAATGCTTGAGGAATGCGCCTTGTCTTTATGTACATCAGCTTATTATTATTGTTGTTGTTGTATTTTCTAAGTGTAACACTTAATTTAATTTATGTCTAATGTAAGTAATGTCTTTATTATAATGTTTTGGTTTTATTGACATTCAGTTCCAAGCCTTGATTTTTCCGTTGTTTTCTGTCTTTCCTTGCCTATGTCTTCGTCTGTCTGTCTGACTCTCTCTCCTCTCTCTCTCTCTCTCTCTCTCTCTCTCTCTCTCTCTCTCTCTCTCTCTCTCTCTCTCTCTCTCTCTCTCTCTCTCTCTCTCTCTCTCTCTCTCTCTCTCTGCCTCTCTCTCTCCCTCGTCTACTCTCTTTCTCCACTCCGTCCTCACCTGACTTTTACGGCGCGACCCCCTCCTTTTTTGGCTCCCTCTCGAATGCAAATCGCAAAGTATTTTCGCGGCTTCATCTTCATTTATTTCAAGGTCTGTCACCCACCGCGCCACATCTGCACCTCGTGTGGGGAGAGCCATCGCCGGCGCTCGTCAACATGCTCGAGATTCGGCCCGTCTCTTGCTCTCTCGCTTTTACTCTCTCTTTCTGTCAAGTTATCTCTCTCTCTGTCTCTCTGTCTATCTCCCTTTCCCTCCCTCTCTACCCTCTCTCTCTCTCTCCCTCTCTCTCTCTCTCTCTCTCTCTCTCTCTCTCTCTCTCTCTCTCTCTCTCTCTCTCTCTTTCTCTCTCCTTCCTTCCCTTCCTCCCTACCCTCCCCTCTCTCTCTCTTTCCCTCTCCCCCTCCCTCCTCTCTCTCCCTCTCCCTCCCCCCTCCCCCTCCCTCTCCCTCTCCCTCTCCCTCTCCCTCCCCCCTCCCCGTCCCTCCCTCTTCTCTCTTTTTCTCTCTCTCTCTCCCTCTCCCCCTCCCCTTCCCTCCCTCCTCTCTATTTCTCTCTCACTCTTTCTTTCTTTCTTTCCTCGCCCCCCTCTCTCTCCCTCCTCTCTCTCTCTCTCTCTCTCTCTCTCTCTCTCTCTCTCTCTCTCTCTCTCTCTCTCTCTCTCTCTCTCTCTCTCTCTCTCTCTCTCTCTCTCTCTCTAGCGTTCGCTGTCTCGCCTCCGTTGACACTAATCAGTCTCAGAAAGGCTCCTTCAACACAACTATGTTTTTTTTCACGCTTTATATTTTTTGTAGCTTTATCTAACTTTAATTCGAGGGCATCCTACTTCTACTAAGTAAATGCGTGTGCGTGTAGATATCGCATATTTGAACATTTATTTTATCCCAGCTCGAAGACTTACTTGGATTGTTTACGTATTTGTTTTGGGTTAGAAAGAAAGCGAAAATCATGATCAATCACCAGTAACTATTTTATCTTGATATTGGCGATGGTGATCATAGAAAGAATAAATAACAAAATAACATTATAAGTAATGACATTCAGAATGAGAGTGTAATAACCATAAAAAACAGTGGTAATGACATTGATATCAATAATGATAATGATTGATAATGACGATATCAACAACGATATATTAACAACACCAACAATAACAAAGACAAACTAACCGAAATAGAAAATTTTAAGGAGGAATATCAACACGGACAGTAATCCTCCAAGTTTCTCGCGTGACTGAGCAGCTCTTCGCCACACGAAACACACTCCATCAAACCCCCACCAAGCCTTATTGCCTTTGTAACGCGTCATCTTATCTGTTATCGTCGGGATTATCTTTGTTCATCACACGTATTATTGGGATGTTACGCCTCTTTTACATCTTGTTCTGTGGATGGATGGCCGCGGTTTGAAAGCCTTGGGATCATGTGATTTTTTAGGGTTTTCCGGTGTTAAGGGGCTTGCTTGTCTTGACTCGTGTGTGTTTATTATTTTTTCTGGGTTTCTCGCCGTGTGTTATTGTTGGTAAAGTTTGGTGTTTGGAGTTTACTATCGAAGAGTCTTGAAGGAATGAAAGAAATAGAATTAGGAAGATGAAATTTATCGGAATGAAATATACTTGACCATTCGACATGGAGCTGCCGGTCTCCACATAGGAGAGTTACGTCAGGAACTGTCTTCACGTGATATCCGGCGGATTCAACCCGACCCCCCCCACCTCCGATTACCCCCACCCCCTTCTTTCGCCCCCTGCCCGCCACCCTCCCCTTCGCCCTTATTCGCCACGCCATCCCCGCTCGCCCCCTGCCTGCCACCCGCCTCTCCGGCCGGACATCCGTAGTATTGGGCATCAGTGGTTCGGCCGCCCCAATCACTGCCTGCGCTCGGGCGCACTCGGACGGTCAGACGGGTGGGGGCATCACTGCTCTCTTTGTGTGACAATGTCTTCGATGGACGGCATTTTCCTCCGTTTTACGCCTTCCTGTAATATACGTGTAATATATATGTACTCACTTACACACGCACTGCACAACTATTGAGTGACTACAAGCCGAAATCAGTGCCTCCGCTATGTCTGCATGCCAAAACATATATCAAACTGAATATGTCAAAATAAAGATGTGAGCCGAAATTTCGAAAATCGCGTTATTTTGCGGTCGACGAAAATTTTCTTTCTTTCTCGTTTTTAGCCACTTCCATTTTCTCTCTCTATCTCTATCTATCTATCTATCTCTTACTTTCTCTCTCTATCTTACTATCTCTCTCTTTCTCTCTATCTATCTAACTCCCCCCCTCTCTCTCTCTGTCTATCTATCTATCTCTATCCATCTCCCTCCCTCTGTCTCCTGCGATCTCTCTCTACCATTCTCTCTTCTCTCTCTCGGCCCACCTTCCTCTCGCCTGCAGTGGAAGCAACACAGCAGAGGCCAGTGACAGCGCGAATTTATAAAGTAATAGTAGCCAGCGTTTCAGGGCGTCTGCGGCTTCGTCCAGATGGTTGTGGCCGGTGTTGGGCCCATGATTGCAGTTGCGTTTATAGCCTGTACTTTGGCGTGAGTAGTAAACGTGATACAAAACAAGCTTATTTGATCTTCCCTTCCCGCTTTGCACGTGAGTCTCAGTCTCAGTCTGGCGCCTTGACTGGCTTGTGTGTATGTGTTTGTGTGTGTGTGTGCGTGTGCGTGTGCGTGTGAGTGTGAGTGTGAGTGTGTGTGTGTGTGTGTGTGTGTGTGTGTGTGTGTGCGCGTGTGCGTGTGAGTGAGTGTGTGTGCGTGTGTGTGTGTGCGTGCGTGTGTAGGTGTGTGTGTGTTTGTGTGTGTTTGTGTAGGTGTGTGTGTGTATGTATGTGTGTCTGTGTCTAACTGTTGTGCATTTTAAGGCTAAGGAGAATGTCGAAATTTCAGTAGAATGGTAGAAATAGATAGGGTTAGTAGATCAACCATTTCCTTTCCTATTTTGCAATACTAGTTGACATACAGGTCTCTTATTTTTACGGAACTTGTTCAAAAATCGATGATGATGTCAGTGGTGATAATAATGATGATATTCAATAATAGTAATAATGATTATTAAGGTGGTGATGATAATATTCATAATGGTGGTAATCAGCAGTAATAGTGATAATAATAATTATAATAATCATAATAATGATAATATTGATAATGATCATCATGATAATACTAGTAATTACAAGGATTATTATAGTAATAGTAATGATAGGGATATTGATCATTAGTGATATTGGTAATACTGATAATTATGCAAATGATAATGATAATAATAATGACCATGATGATACTAATAATAATAATAAGTAAAATAATCATAATAACATTAATTCCCTAGCAGTATATCATTAATGTTAATGAAAAGGATGAATATGCAAATAATAATGAAAATAATAATGATATTCACCATGATAATGACGGTCGTATAATGCCGACACAAAAAACAATAACAACAACAGCAATAACCATAATAATAATCCGCCCACAGCTTAACGACAACATTATCTACTAGTTCCAACCTGACACTGATAATCAAGTCGGTCCTGTCATCGTCAATCCACTTCAATTACTGTCGTTATTTACGCGTATTTAGAGTATCTAAGATAGCACACGACCTGTACAAATCTTAACAAATGAGAATACCATAAAAAACATTTATCGTATGTTTTATAAATTACAGATTATGTACTGCTTCCGACATTCCTTGATGTAGATTAATCTGACACTGCGTTTCCTTTCCTCTTTAAAGCTTTGCAGCGGGAAAAAAACACACAACAACAAGATTAAAATATATGGTAAAGTCTCACCCAGTAATAAACTTTCCTCCCTCGAAAGTAAAGTTGACAGCCATGTATCTTCGTGGCAAGTGATTAATAATTAGCCTTTTTGGAGCACCGCCCGCGAATCAGTGAAAATCATTTGGTATCATCATTTAAAAGTCTTAACGAGGGCAGCCTTACAAAGGCGATGACGTGCACCTTAATTTACGGCGATAATTCATCCGCCATCGTCTTAACCACATGTAGATTTAGATGCATCTCGCACCCCAGAGAGAAAAAAGAAGAAAAAAAAGAAAAGAGAACCCAGATGCGCACCTCGTACGTCGTCTGTTTCGCGCGTTAATTTGCCGGCATGCGGTGGAGGCGGCGACGCGGCAAACGGTCACACATTAGACGCACCCACGTTGCTGTTGGGTACCAAATAACAAGTTTTATTTTGGCACTTTCCTGGCACAAGTGGCGCTCGGATAATTGAGTGCCGATGCATTGATGCAAAGACGAGGCAGCGGTATGAATTGCATGCATCTTGAGGAGGAAGTTGCGGAGGTATTAATAATCTTGAGATGTGTGGGCGAAGACGGCAGCATGGCACTGTGGCGGCATTAACACATGTCATGAAGTGCGGGTGTCGTAAAAAACGGCAAGAGGAGTGAATGATGGCATAATTTTAGGCATCGTTGCCAGCT
>NW_028234429.1:10916506-10919006 GCF_977035675.1 Penaeus japonicus | reverse complement strand
AGTTTGAAAATTCAATAGATGAATCTGAAGATTCACTGGGTGAGCCTTGGTCTTAATGTGATGAGACTGAAGATGACACCCCAAAAAAACGCAAATTTCCCTTCCTGAAGCCAGTGCCAGCAAGCATAGTCCCAGGGTCGGGACACGGGCGGCGAGGTCGGCTGCGTTCCGGTTGTCAGCGCTCCGGTAAAAAGGTCCCGCATATAATTGTGCGCTGTCAGAGTCGTCCGGCTGTTTGGTAAAAGTGTCACCCCCTCCTATTTGGATCAGGCTGGAATGTGATCATTCGAGTGAAATGACGTCATCTCCGCAGGGATTCAATTGGCAATAAAAGCATTTCGTATAGAATTACAATCCCAAGGCGCCCATATAACCCCAACATTTCTTCCAGTCAGTGACATCAAGAAAGTCTTCCAAGGCGCCTCCAAGACAGACCAAACGCAGAGGCCGCGCGGCGAGCCTATGAATAACAACCTTTCCTCCCTCTCTCCCCCTCTCCCCCTCCTCGTATCCCCTCCCTCCTCCCATCCCTCCCAAGCTAGTAACGCCGGTGGGGGTTAAGCCGCCGCGCCACCAACACGGGGCTAACAGGATTATCGAAGTCGGCAGCCGGAGCGATTTGCTGTATTATGGCGACATTAGTAGAGTCATTGTGCCTTACGCTAAATTGGCTTGAGGCGACGTGTTTTTTGTGGCTGACACGACGCTGGCGTGGGAGTTTGCCTGTTTGTTTGTCTGTCTCACGAGCTGGAAAAACAATGATTACGAAAAAGCAAAAGTCTCGATATACAAAAACATTAATATAAATTCAATTTCAAAAATATTGAAGGATCCAAAATGTATAACTATACTTGTAGAGAAAAATGTTGAAGTCCATTTTCTCAAAGTACCTTCAACTATGCGCACGCACACGTGGCAGCCCGAACGTACAATGCGTGGCCCCAGAAGCGTCCCATTTCCCCCAACAAGAGGAAGTCAAGAATCTGCAGGGCCACTTTTTCAATTCAATCAGGCGCGACGGGCGGCACAAGGCTTCCCTCACACGCGCGCGAAGCTCACATTTTTAACACGATTTTGGGCGCTTTACAGCCAGATTTACGCGCGAACAGGAAGGTCGCCATTTTGTCATACTAACACCCCGTAAAGATTCGCCCACCGAACCACAGGGCTTCCCTTTCACCCTTTCCCCTTCGGCCGAGGGGAGCGGCGAGGGGAGGAAGCGGAGGCGCCTTGGAAGGGAACAAAGTGAGCGAGCGAGGGAAATAAGTCGCAGATGAGGGGAAGGCAACTCGGCCGTGAGGAGGCGAGAGCGACCCGGAGCGGGAGGCTAATGAACAACGTGCAAATGAGATCAACCCTTTTTTCTCTACAAGGATAACAGCCTGTTGATGCATTAGCAGTCATTATAGAAGGGTAAACAAATCACGAAAGAGAAAGAGAAAAAAATTATATGGAAAGAAAAATATAAGCTACTCCCTTTCACGTACATAAAGTCTCCCAGGTCAAGGTTCATCGCAAAGTTTATTTATCTGACCCAATGTTGCACGCCTAAATGACCTGACCAGAAAACCGAGCCAGTATAAACAATTAATCGATGTCGAGGCTGTTAGGGAACTTCATGCAGGGGCTCTAAGCCAGATAGAGGGGAGGGGGAGGTTAAAGAGACAGAATGAATATGTGAAGAGGGAGGAGAAGAATAGTGAGAAATGGGAAGAGGGGGTAAGAGAGAGAGAGAGGCAGGCAGATAGAGACAGAGAATAAAATAAAGAGAGAAAGAGCGTAAGAGGGGAATGTAGAGAGATACTGGCAGGGAGGAGGAATATAAAGAAGAATGTGAAAGAGAGAAGTGGAGAGAGATGAAAAGAAAGAGAGATCGATATAGGGAGTGAAGGAGAGAGCGAGAGGGGGAGAATGGAAAAGAAAGATAAATGAGAAAGAAAGAGTGTGATAAGAGGAAAGAAAATATTCCTTAATTTTAACATTACATAGCGTGCATAGTCAGCTAGTCACGTGACATTTTATGAAGACATAGAAGAGAGACAGAGAGGGGAAAGAGAGTGTGATGGGGGCGAGAGAAACATAGAGGGAGAGGGTGGAGGGAAGGCGAAAGAGAGGAAGAGGGAGACAGATAAACAGAGACAGTAGGTAAGACAGAGAGACAGGGACAAAGAGGCAGAGTGGGTAAGAGAGAGAGAGGGAGTGAGGAAAGAGAAAGATGACACCTAGTCGAGTATCCGTCTTAAAATGTTGATAAAAGCTAAAACTTTTACACAAACAATAAAATGACTAAGACATTTTTCCGATATCGAATGTTCACAAGTCATAGTCTTATTCAAATCGTAAATTGCAAATTTGATAAGCAGTTCTTATGGATTACTTGTATTGGTGCATACGTGTTTGTTATGTATATACAAGTTATCCATATAGCTGCCGATCAGTTTGTTGATCAGAGTAATTTCTGATATCAGATTAGGTTCAGATTAACTAGCTTTCTTTTTTC
>NW_028234429.1:10874006-10889006 GCF_977035675.1 Penaeus japonicus | reverse complement strand
CGCACGCAGTTTCCCCGTTGCAACCAAGAGGCAATGAGAGGACCGACTGCATCAAGGCGATCGTCACGTTCTTTTGCATTATCATTGCAGCTTATTTGGGATGTATTCAAGCTTGTTCATCTTTATGAATTAGATATGATCTAGAAGTTTCTCAGTTTGTTCGTTTTTTTAATAACGCGGAAGATAAGTGTAGTAGTAGTAGTAGTTTGGAATAGGAGATTATAAAATCATAATTCCGTTTTTTTTTTTTTTTTCTTTTTAATAAGTAAATAATTCAAAGAGAACATTATTCTAATCATTTTCACTGGCATTAATGGAATTAACAGGATCTACAGAAAAAAGATGTCCTTTATAGAAAAGTATTAAGTGGAAACAATGACCATATTGGTGAATGTCAAGACCGCGCTTGGATGTGAAGTGTGGGTGTTTGGCCCCGAGAGTTTGTCGTTTGCAAATCGCAGTACCTTTTATACGATATTCTCAATATTTGTATATCACTCCTGTTCCAAAATGTAAATTCAATATAAATAGTGGAACGTAGGAATAACCATGTGTGTATATATTATTTTAAATCATATATAGCCTTCAATTGAAAGATTATCATTCAGATTTTTTTTTATTTTTTTTTTATTCAATTGCAAAGGGTTTTTTTCATATCATTATGATATTCATTCTGAACAAAAATTGACTTTCTGCTTGCTTTGACACCTCGTTGAAAAGATTATCTCTATGTAATGTTTGGCAATATCAATCCTTTTTGCTTTTCTCACGTGGAAGCTGTAAACAGAGAAACGGGCGAACGAAATCGCATCCCGGAAATCCTTCAGGACAGTCCGCGAAGTGACGTCTCTGTCTCCGCAGGCAGACAGGAAATGCAAGCGACTGCAGCGGCGCGGCGGCGGCGGCGGCGGCGGCGGCGGCATCCGCAAGGCAGCAGCTTCGCGGGAGGTCAAGGGAATCGGGGCGGAAGGCGTAATGGCGGGGCGAGATAGGGGCTGAGCCGGGAGGACGGGGCGCCCACTTAGTGCTGTTTGGTCTGTAAGCTTAATTATCTCACGCCCGACTGATCTTATCGCCTCTGTTTGGAGATGATTTGCATCGGAATAGTGGATGTTAATGAGCCAGATCAGTTGGTATCAGATGGCCCGGCGTACGTGGTGTGAGAGGCAAGCCAGGCTCTTCAGTGCTTGTTGACATATACACCAGCGATGCTATCATACCGCCAGATTAAATCTCTGCAGAGTCACGGTCGTGGGATTATAAGATGTTGCACGATATTGCAGAATGTCTGCTTCCGGTCGGGCAGCCCGGTTGTCTATCAGCCGCGCTGTTGCTACTACATGTGTCTTTGTGTGGCCCTGATGGCTGGGGTGTGCTGCGCCAGTGATTGCCGCTGATGAGACGGATATTTGCATATGCAGCTTCGCAATTGCATGTGCGTAGAAATCGTTTTTTTTTTTTTTTGTGTGTGTGTGTATCTGTGTATCTACATCCATGTCATTTACGTGATTTTTGACAAAGCATTACGTTTGTGAATTCAAAGTCCATAATTGAAAATGAAATACAAATGAATAACCAACTGAGAACATTCAGGGATTGAAAATCGTGGAATGTGGCGGCAATGATGAACAACAGGAAATGGATGTGTGTTTTGGGAGAGCAGCGTCTAGTACATAGTGCGAAAGATCAAAAGGAGTTTACAGAGTGGAGGAGAGGCCAAGCGGAAACACAGGCATACAGAGGATACAGGCATTACAAAGTAGGTCGTTTGAAGAGGCGGGATGAAGTGGGTTGCGCGACCCACCTCAAGCACACCACCCCAATCCCCCACGCCCCCCCCCCTCAACCCCCACACCCCACCCAACCCACAATGAATCACGTCACTCATGACTGGCCAGTGCATACATCCGGGGCCTGGCGGATCTTCAGATCACCCGCTCTCCCAACACCCACCATCGAACTGATATTAAGCTTACAGGAAACTCTACACACTAGACATCACTCTCTTAAGCAAGCAAAATCGATCATAAACCCAGATAGATTCATGTGAAATCTCCTTCATCGACGAAGGAAGTCAGTTACTGAAGCTCTGCCAGGCGTCGCCGTCACCTGTCACGGGAAGGAGGTCTCGGTCGACGCTTGGGTATCGCTGCGAGCTGACTAGTCGGTGGCGCCAGGATACTTAGTTGGGGTTGCAGAGTATTGAAAGTTATTTGCAGAAGGAAAAGGGGGAAGGGAGGGATGGTGGGTGAGAGAAAGGCAGATGGAGAAGGAAATGGAGAAATAAGAAAATATATATATATATATATATATATATATATATATATATATATATATATATATGTATATATATATATATATATATATATATTATATATATATATATATATATATATATATATATATATATATATATATTATATACATACATATATATAATATATATATATATATATATATATATATACATATATATATATATATATATATATTATATATATATATATATATATATATATATATATAT
Source organism: Penaeus japonicus (assembly GCF_977035675.1). NCBI lineage: Eukaryota > Metazoa > Arthropoda > Malacostraca > Decapoda > Penaeidae > Penaeus > Penaeus japonicus. The sequence goes on along the minus strand of NW_028234429.1, from coordinate 10,886,479 downwards.
ATATATATATATGTATATATATATATATATATATTATTATATATATATATATATATATATATATATATATATATATGCATATTATATATGTATATATATATATATATATATATATATATTATATATATATATATATATATTATATTATATATAATATGTAGATAGACAGAAAAAAAGGGAGAGAGAGAAAAAAAAAAGAGAGAAAGACATAGAAGAGGGGAAAGTAAGAGAGAGAGGGAAAGAGAAAAAGGAAAGGAAGTAGACAGAAATAGAGAGAGAGATCGGTTTTAATTGATTTTATATTTTCAGTTTAATGAAATCATTATTACAGCATTTATCCCAGCCGGTGGGAAAATACCAGAGTTTTGCTGAAATTTCGGAATATGAATATTGATAAAAAAAATAATTTAGAGAGGATGCAGTAGCACTTAATTACAAAATACGATTATTGATTCTACATAATTTGACTGTTATTCATAATTTTGCCAATGCTTTTAACATAATCGCTTGCACTCACCTGATGGCCGTTGTGACTTGCAGTTAATAATGGCAGTATATCTTTCCTATATTGATATTTTCTTAAAAATAATTCGCGGTGATTGGAGTCCTAAAACACGTCAACATTTGATATAGAGCGTGTGGCCGAGTGAATCATCAATCGTCACTCTGAAAATCATTGTTGAATGATGACCCCCCCCCCCTCCTCCTTCTCACCTCCACAAAATATCTCTAAAAGAAGCTATGTCTCATGTGGTTCACATGGACGGAAAAATGAACATAGAATAGCACAAAGAGTTTACGAACGTTCACAAAAATCGGGTAATAGCATGAGTAACGTAAAGTTAAGAGAAAATGGTAAATCAGTGAGCCATTAAAACTACTAAACTCTGTGTTCATTAATGCCATTTTTTGTCGAAAATAGTATGAATAGGTACTCTAGACATCGTCTCTTTTGCTTATTGGTGATTCATCATACAAATTAAATTGCATAACGTTACTAAGCAGAAATCATAATGATGGCTATTGTATACAGAATTCCTTATGTATTTTCGGGTCGAAGTAATTCATAAAACTTACATAATACTTACTGAGTGGAAAAGTGGAGTGGAAAAGTCTATATTTCATTCCTTTTAATAATCAAATTAGTCTATTCATTTTGTTAATACATTTCGTCCATTCTCATAGCCTTTACAAGAAAGCAACAAAGGAGCGGAAATCTTGCATTCTTAAGCAGTGGAACATTAAGTATGACAAAACCACACTATAATCCTTTCCACTCACCTGTGACAAAAATGTATTTCACGTTTGCTTTTATTTGGTTTTCCTTACCAAAGGATGTCCTTAAACTAATATGATGATCAGGTTGGGTTGGTGATCAATTTTTGTATAGGGAAAAATACTGTATTTGTTTCATCCTCTTTTCATGGCATTTTATCAAATATATGTGTAAAAAATGAAAAGAAAAGAAAAGAAAAAAAAAAATATATATATATGTATCTATGTGTGTGTGTGTGTGTGTGTCTGTGTGTGCAAGTATACATATGATAGTAATAATAGTAATAATAATATGTTAATGGTAATAATAGTAATTGAAATTATAGTAACAATATTGATGATAAGGAGAATAACAAAAATAATGACAATAATAAAAGTAATACTAATTATAATGATATAAGTGATAATAGTAAGTATGATGATGATGATAACAGTAATGATAATAACAACATTAGATCTAACAATGATTATAATTATCATTGTTATTATTATTACTATGATTATTATTATTATTATCATTAACATTATTAGCATCATGAGGAAGATAACTATGATGGTGATAATGATAGTAGTATCAATGATAACGATAATGGTAATGACAACTATGACAATTAGAGTAATAATGATGATAATGCTAAAGGTAACATTAATAATGATAATAATAATAGTAATAATAATGATATAATAATAATAATGGTGATGATAATGATAATGAAAATTATAATCTTCAAAATTATAATGATAATGATGGTAAGAATGATAAGGACAATAAAAGTTATGATAACAATATCTATAACGAAAATAATATAACTATAATAATAGTGGTATTGATAATAATGTTGATAATGATAATGTTATTAATGATAATGATGATAATATTGAATAATGATAATGATATAGATCATGAAAAAGATAACAGTATTACTAATAATTTTGATAATGATAACCATGATAAAATAGATAATATAACGATATTGGTAATGATAATAAGGATAAGAATAACAATGATATTGATAGTGATACTGATAGTGATGATGAGGATGATAAAGATAGTAATAATGATAAAGATTAATGATAATAATTATGATAGTAATGATAATAGTGATATTGATGATAATTATGATAATGATAGTAGTGATTTTGATGATAATGATAAGAACAACAAAGATAGTAATAATGATGATAGTAACATTAATAGTGATAATGATAGTTATGGTGGATATCAATAATCATAATGATAATAATGACGGTAAAATAATGATGATGATAATAATAATAACATTAATTATAATGATAATAATAACAATAACAATATTAATAGTATTGACAATCATAATGATAATAATGATAATAACAATGATAATAGTAATATTAATGACAACAATAATTATTATAATAATCATCATAAAAATGATAATCATAATAAAAACAATTTTGATATTATAAAAAATAATAATGGTGATGATGACGACAATGCAACACTAGTCACGGATCTGCAACAGAGAGCAGTGCAAACCCATAAACAGGAGGGAAGTCGCGTGCGTCAGCCGCCTCCCGCCTGTGCAGATCATCTCACGTGACACACATACCGCTCCAAGGAGGCTGGCTGGCTGAAGAGACGAGGGCCACCGGGGACACAGCAAGACGAAGACATTGAAGTGGGTCCTGGTGGAATTATGGCGCCCTTTGGTGTACCTCTGGTGTGTGATTGGTATAGAATCACTTTTGGAACGATCAAATTAGATCATAAACGTTCCCTTTTGATGAGTTAAAAAACTATAATCAGATTGATGAGAAGAGATATCTTTTATGGTAATAAGGGACGTGGTCTTGTTGATCAGGAGAGAGGATCGGGGTGGGACTAGAATGATAACATGTAAAGTATTAGATATACCAAATGCGTTCAGTGTGTGAGAAAAATAACGCGGTAATATTGTTTATTTGAGTTGGAAGATAACCAAAAATAGGACATGCTTACATAAATAACAATAGAGATTAAGCAGTGAGAAGTCAAATCGTAACACTGTGATACACGGGAGTTGTGTGAATAGAAGAATGCTCCCTGGACGGTATGATTGGAAGGTAGCATGGACGACGTTTTAAAAATTAGCAGTGGATCAAGAGTGGAGGAACTTCTGACCAGTGTTGTGTGGTCTTAGATGCACGAGCAATAGTTAATCATCTACAGTTTGGCCTCCTTATGTGAATGCAGAGGTGGAAGAAATTGCTAGAGAGAGGGAGAGAGAGAGAGAGAGGTTGTTTGCAGAGTGAGAATATGATGTGTACTACAGTATGTGTCAGTAAGCATGTTCGTCTAAGCATCAGGAAAAATGTAATTTTCTATACAAGCAACGAGAGACACCCTAACCAACTAGAATACTCGAAATTATATGGGATTCATATTATATCTGTAGCACTTTAAGTGAACTTTTAGGGAAATGTTAGTGAAAGGCTATATTACTAAGCCTTTCGTGATCTTGAATGTAATCTTGAACGTGTTTATATAAACAGAGGAAAGTCCGTAACTTTGGATGTTTACACTTTTCAATATTGATACTATTATCATCATAGTGTAAGAAATAATAATGTTGCCATCTTGCTAGCAACAATTAAAGTTATAACCGTTATGGTAACAAACATGATGATATCGGTACAGTACGGTTCATTATATATACCACACAGGTTCGCCTTTACAGATAGCCCGATGGTACCCTGCCTCCTGAATCACGAAACGGTTCTTCACATAAGACCTGCGACTAAAGGCGCCCAAGTATCCCAAGTCGAGAGAGTATCTGTACAGTTGATATTCTTCTTCTTATTATTATATATCATTATTGATTCTTATTATATTGTTATATTGATTCTTATGACCATCGCCTGGAAATCACTTTCACTTTGAGAAAAGAAAGGTAAAGGAAAACAAACCTATCATGTTTAGTATCTGTAGTATCCACTGTTCTGTTCGGTGACTTTGAACATTAGTAAGTCGAATTACTTAAGTGCACTTGACGGAAAATATAAGCAAGGTTCACAGATTCTATCTGTGAATACTGAATATTATGATCACGTATGAATATGTATGCTTACGTACACTTTTAATATCTCAATTACAAATAAAGTGCAATTATCAATTAATACAAATAAAGTACAAATAGGATTTTCAGATACTTTCATTCTCATTAAATAAGAAAAAACGCCTTGATATTTTCTATTCTTGGGTTTGTTCTCTGGTAGACAGAGAGAGAGAGAGAGAGAGAGAGAGAGAGAGAGAGAGAGAGAGAGAGAGAGAGAGAGAGAGAGAGAGAGAGAGAGAGAGAGAGAGAGAGAGAGAAAGAGAGAGATGGACCCTTCAAATAACTACGAGAACAGTATTGGTTCATTACAAAGACTAGAAATGTCTTGTAAGTATATTCTGTTATTACTATTATTGTTGTTGTTTATGTTAGCTTTACTGTTATTATCCTTTTATTATCATTATTGTCATTAGTGTTGGTACTATTATGGTCATATCATTGTTGTTGTTGTTATCATTATCATAATTAGCTTCACTATCGTCATCATATACGTCATCATCACTATCATTGCTATTGTAATTATTAGTATCATTATCTTTACTACTATCATCCTCAATATTGTTGTTGTTGTTGTTGTTATCATTTCTGTTACCCTTACTATCATCATTATTAATAGTAGTATTGTTACTGCTATTTTTATTGCCATTATTATTATTATTATTATTATTATTATTATTATTATAATCATCATTGTTATCATTATTGTTATTATCTATTATCATCTTTACTACTACTATTATCATTATGATAGTGCTTATTATTATTGTCATTATGATTAATCATCATTATATATTATATATAATCTTGTTATAGTTATCATCATTATCATTATTATTACTACTTCTTGTATCAACATTATTATCAGTATCATATTATCATTATCATTAATATTTGTCATCATAACAATGATTATCATTACCATTATTATAATTGCAATGATTATGATAATAATGCTAATACTAATAAAAGAAGAAGAATCATGATATCAATAACGACACTATCAATAATGTCGCTAATGACTGTTATATCAATGATATCACTGTTATATCAAAAATATTATATACTTCAATAGGAGTAAAATATTTAAGCACGAGGGAAAGTTTAGGCTCGTAGTCGCCATCTTGAGAGGATTTGTTTTGGTCACAGCTGCAGCGGTCGGCTCAGCGGAGTATTTCCTGGTAGAAAACTTTTTAAAGAGATGTATTTTCGTAATGAATAGTGAGGACATTATTGCAGCCTTATGAGATATAGGTACATTGAATGTGATTGTGGTACTAAGGCTGTAGAGCAGACTGAAGCGTTTTTAAAAGCTGTAGTTGTAGTGGAGTCAAGGTCATTCATCCTCCCACCTTGGAAGGTTTGACAGGTGAAGGGGCGGAGCACGAAATTATATCGCCTTGCTATCGGCCATACGGGACTCTTATTGAGGAATATATCTCATGGTTACTTGCTAGTTTTCTCATTGTCATATTGGTTACAATTCTTAGAGATGGTCACGAACCATTGATGCTGTGACAGGTTTCAGGTAAAAGTTCCTGGAGATAAATAAGGCAGATATATGCCTGTGTGTTGCATGTGTATGGTTGAACCATAATGTATATGGTAATTAGTTAAATATTTAGTAGACTGCTGCAATGGCTTTCAAAATGCAGTTTCTTCTCTTAATTACATTGACAGTTCTCTCCAAATCCTCTTGGAACTTGCTGTGATTTGTGATGTTCTACATTCTGGAGTCTAATACTATAGTATTAAATTGTCAAGTAATCATCACAGCCTCCACTCTTTGTGTTTTGGTAAAGAGCAACAAACTTTTGCCAAGACCATTGGTAGAACCCAAATTGGTTCCATATATGACAGTAAATGGCTAGGTAGGTCTACAATACCTGTCTTGGAAAAATATGGTGTGTTGGTATAGGATGGCTGACAGGTATAGAGGTTATGCCATTCAGTGTGTGGCTAGTGGGGGACAAGAAAATTCCTCTAAATATATAGGCTACTGGTAATTCCTCAGAATAAGAGTGTGTCAAGCAAATATGTGGCCTCCACACTTAACACAAGTTAGAGCTTGGACTAGTCCCTTTTAGAATGGATTGCCAAGGAGGTCTGGAAGTTCTGTCTTCCTAGAAAACATGTTAAAGACTTGTATTCCCTGCTGACCATGAAGTACTGAGACCACAACATGGCTGGGTTAGCTACACAAGCATTAATTTTGGAATTTCATATACTTTGCACATTTGGTATCTAAAGATGTTATTCTATGTATTCTTTATGGCTATTTTTTATTTTTCTACCTATTTGTCTCTATGTTCAGGGCAATTGTCAAGCCTTTTATCATATATATATTGTTATTATAAGTAAATGTTTAGAAACCAGTTGCACACAGGTCTCTGGCCAAAGGCAGCTTCTGCAATCCAGAAAAGGCAACCAAACCACTACATGTATTTTGACAAATAATGAATCAATATAAGCTCTATTTTCCCAGAAAATACATAGTGGAGATTTGATGGCCTTAGCCACAGGACCAAAGGTACACAAACTATAGTCATTGCCTGACACTGCATCACTATTTTCATTATTAAGAGAGTAGACCTTTATTCATATATCACAGCAAGTTTCCAGTAGACTTGGATAGAACATAGATGATAGAATTACAAGAAAAAAGCCTTGTTTTGAAAGCCGCTGCAGGTGTCTTCCTAACATTTTCAATTATTAAACTATATCACATTTAACCATGTTATGAAACATTTGGACTAATTAACATCTCTTTTCCAGATGATCTGCTGTGAAATCTTATCAATGATTCTTTAATGAACTGTTGTGACCGCAACTTATTGTAGATTGTGGACTTCAGAGGCAAACCACATTGATGATGATATTAAGAAGATGGTAGTGTGGCGCCGCATAAAGAATGGCATGTCTGTGATTTTGCTGTTAGCATTTATTTTCTATATTGGTTATTGTACTAAAGAACTGTACACTCGGATATTAAACAACCGTAAATACAATCGCCTCATAGAGTATGAAAAGGAGGTAAGTTGGAGTTTGTACTAATATTGTTAATTAACATTATTATTTTACTTGACAATAAAGCATACATTTCCCATGTTGATAATATATCCTTAGCTGAAAAGCAACTAGTAAATTTGGTATTATAGAGCAGAACCCTGCAAATCACCAGTTCGCTTTACGACACAACTTTACAAATACAGTTCTTAGGAGTAGGAGAACTACATTAGATTAAGTGATCTGGATATCCCTTAGTTATTGATATACATACATACAAATGCTCTATTCCTCATTACAGATTGATGCCCTCACCAACATGCTGGGGGATTATAAGAAAGACGCCAACAAAGTGCAGAGAAGCCTCCAGCTCTTGCGTGAGGCTCTTGATCAGGTGGTTGTGAACAGACGACCAAAGAGTATTAGTGATAGATGATGTCTGTTGATGAACCCAAAAGATGTTACCTGAAGATCTGCTTAATAGGGACAATATTTTTAGGTTTAGTATGAGGTTCTCATAAGCCCAATATAGATGAGGGTAAAATTCAGGATCAGGGCAGTGGGACATGAATGTAAATTCTCTTATTCCCATTCTTTGTACTTCCTCTTCGACAAAGACCTGCATTTTTATTGGTTTATTCACAAGAATCATCAATTCTCTCAACAGCATGAATGAGGTTTACAGACCATAATGCTACTATAATGCTGTTATATGGCAAGACTTGTTTTTCCTGTACATTAGTGCTATTCTTTCTATCCTCTGGATATTTTTTTTAAATCTTGTCACCCTAAAGTGATTATTCTTATATCTCAAAACCTTTGCAAATGGTGAAATACAAATATATGGACACAATGAGGTGTTGATAGGGAAAGTCATCAAGAACCTCTTGGTTATTTTCTCTTATGAATGTTACCAATGTGTATTAAAATTAAATCAGTGCACAAAGTTAGAAACAAAGGTAAATAAACTGTCAGGAGTAGAATTAGAAAGAAAATATTGATATTTGCAATCTTCCTAAATTTGTTAATGATTTTTAGGTAATTGAATGTTTTCCTAGTACTTTTCCATAATAATGTTTATGGTTAGAGATTTCTGTGATAGGAACTTGTGTAGATGACACATTTCATAATATGTCACTGTTCCCATAGGTATGTAAATGTATGGGAGGCTTTATATATAACTAACATACACATTTGTAGATTCCTTATAGAATTAAGTTATGCCTGATTACTAATACTGTGTTATATAGTGATTAGATAGTGTGTGTTTTTCATTAAAAATCTTTTACTAAATTTTGAAGGAACTCAATTCTCATTATTATTATTATTATTTTCTTCTTCCTTTTTTTTACCTTTTTTTCTTTTTCTTTATCATTATGAAGTACATCTGACCTGTACTAGACCAGATTTTATTTTCTTCTTTTTTCTTTTTTCTTTTTTTTTACGTTTTTTTTCTTTCTTTCTTTATCATTATGAAGTACATCTGACCTGTACTTGACCAGATTTTTTTCAGGGCTTAATAGATTATGGTAATGGTGGCGTAAACATCATCCTATTATATGATTAAAGTATTATATTTATTATCAGTTTCCTTCATTTTAGATATTGTGATTTCAGTAAATATTTGGCTTGGTTGACAATGAGTATCGAATTCAGTTTATGTTGCATACAAGGTGAATTTTATTTGAGATATTTACATATGCCAAATTCATCATAAAATCTGAAGTCACTTGCTATCCAATGCCTGGAATTGTTTTCCTGTTTCTGATCATCCGTCAGAATATGACAAATGTCTTTGTAAAGTTCCTAGTTCTTCCCTGTTTTTGTTACAGTTTTGCATATTAGAATTTATAGGGAATATCAAAACTTTATTCATAATATTCTATCCACCTATCATTAATTATGTTTGATTAAATGCACCTTAAATTGTGTCATATGAGAATATCCCTTGATGAAATAGAGGAAGTTCATATACTTCTGCATCTTGCATACATAAAGATTAATTAAACTATTTTTCTTGATCAGAGTACTTCACAATTAGATTTAAAAAATATTGCTTCTTAGGTTAATCAAGAAAAAAGTAAAATGTTTGTTTCCAGAGAAACCAGGATTTATTCCTCTTGCCTGCGCTTTTGTTCTCATGGATTCAGTCTTCTTTAATTATTGTTATTTCATATAAATATATTCATGTTTTTCTTTTTCCTGGAAAAAGAGGCATTTCTCAGAAGAAGCAACTATTTTGGTAACTGCTTGTTTTCATGAATTGACAGATTGCAGCTATTCATAGATTTTACATTTTAAGGTTTTGTCTTTGAGTAACTTTTCTTTGATCTAAAAAAAAAAAAAAATGTTGAAATTTGAAAATTTAAACTAGGTATTTTGGTTAATGATGATTTATCTTACACTATTTATGGTAATATTTGACTTATAATTCCAATATGCACTGTACGTATGAGGTGTGTATAGGGTGCCAGAATGAAGCTAACTTGCTTTAATGTTGAACTTTCACACTTGGAAATATCATATGAGGAAGCAATTTCCACATCCCAGATTTTAATTACCGTGTAACAGACAGATTTATGATAAGAAAACTAGATCTTATAGAGTTAGAAATCAGTGTTCAGAACAGAGCATAATTTGAGTGATTATACTGGTGTGAGATGTAAAGCACTGATATTCCTTAGTTGAGCTTTTTTTTTATATATTTATATTTTCTTTAAGGTAATGACAGGTGGTTTGCTCATGAAAACTAATTTGCATTTTGTTGAAATATGCACTTGTATTTGTACTTATGTGTTGTTGTTGTTCTTCTTCCCTTTGTGTCTTCCATATGTTTCTTATCCTTTATGAAATCAGTCGGATTATCATATTTTCAAGGATACAGTAATTTAAATTCAGTATTTCATGCTCTTTGAAATTGCTTGATCTGTTCTACTTTCTTGAATACAATGTGATTCTTTGACTCAGTACTCAGTAGTACTTACAGTGTATATATATGTATATATATATGCAGCCTTCTTGTCCTCTGATGATTTCAGTTGTTAGTGTGGCAGAAAACCTTATAAAATCCATCAGTCTGGCATATTGCAGTGTGTGCAGAATAAGAAGAAAATGTGTATGTACAGCGAATGAAGTGCCTTCTATACTGTCTTCACCCTAGAACTCTCACAGATGCTCTCGCTCACTCTCCCTCTCATTCACTCATTCACTCACTCACACTCATGCACTCACACTCATGCACTCATTCACTCACACTCATACTCTTGTACTCATACTCTTGTACTCATTCACTCACACTCATGCACTCACTTACTCACACTTATGCACACACTCACACTCACTCACTCATAATCTTACTCTCTCATATTCACTAACTCTTTCATATCTACCCACTTTAACACTCACTCTCTCATACACACACACTCTCTCTTTCTCTCTTTCTTTCTCTCTCTCTCTCTCTTTCCTTCTTTCTTTATTTCTTTCTTTCCCACATTATTACACTTACACCTACACTCGCTCTCACATTCACACTCACACTCACAATCACTCACACATGCACAAATATGCATATATAATCAAAAGTGTTCAGTTTTCTTATTAAATGTTGTAAATGGTTAATACTTTAGAAATATGTCTTCTGTGTGTGTTTATGAGTCTCTAGTTCTGTAATTGTGCACATATACTTTTTTTTTTGCTTGTTACATATTCTTTTCTTTTAGATAACAAACATCTAAATCTGTAGATAATTAGTGGAAAGAATAATACAATAGACAGTAAATATATGACAATATAAATGTTTAGGCAATAGTCATCTGTTCCATGTTCCAATAGTGCCAATGGAATTTAAAATATTTATACAATAGATTTGGTATATTTGAGTACTGCATGCTTTATATTCATACAGAATACGTACCGAGTGATGCGATTTGATATGCGGAGAAATATTTTTATATACTGGAACATTACAAAAAAAATAATGATACAACAGAGGAGCAGTGGCATCCTTATCTTCACATGCGGAAATTAACATGAAAGACATTGATGAATCTCACTGGCACTTCCTTATTTTTCTTATGGTGTAGTTTCTTCATTTAACTCAAGTTGTAAATGGTGTGAGGATAAATGTATGCTGAAAAATGTTGCATAGTGTACTTGCTGCCTGGTTGAAATAATGAGAATTTGTCAACCTATTTGTTTTTTTTGTTTGCATAATCAAAAGTACTGAAATAGGGATATTGAAAGTAAATAGGATGACACATATAATGAGGATTACATTTTATCTTGGTATTCATTACTTACATATTGAATCAGAATAGTTAGGCTATCCTCATCAGAGTCACATTGCATGTTGCTATAGAATGATTGATTAATTAGAGTAAAATGGTGTGGAAGTACACTGAAGAATATATTGATAAACCAACCTGCCAGCACAAATGTTAACGTCATTCTACAACAAAAAATGAAGTAATATTTCTGGAGACGTGTTTATTGTATGCAATGCAGTTTGTTAACGTGCCAACCCAGTTTGTCCCCATCATAAGATGTCAAAGGGACGAGAACTGAAGTGTTATTTTACGTGAATGACGTTGTTAAGGGATCATTGAATTTGTTCCAATCCAAGGGAACCAAGGTTACATGTCTTCTTCAGTAAGATACTCTTTCTCTGATTCCATCCACTTATAGTTTGTAGTTTGCTATAGTGGTATTTTATGAAAATGTCTGCAAGATGTGGACTCTTTCCTACTTAGTGTATAGAAATGCTTTTCTCTACAAAATGTAGATTTTAGGAAATAAAATTCTATTTGCATTTTTAAACATGTATGTATTGTTTAAATTAGTTGTTACATTGTTAATGAAATATTGTACAAGTATAACAGTGAGGAAAAGATAATAAAGGTTACAACTACCTTCACTATGGTAATGTTGTTATCATAGAAGCAACAAGAAATAAAAGATTTTTTTTTTATTAACTTTGCATGATATGTAAGTCCTGTTACTTTAATGGTGTTAAAATTCTGAGTTAAAGAAAAGATAATAGACTACTACATCCTTATCTATTAACCTAAGCTGCACCACATCAATCAATGTTTAGCAGTATGTCAGTCTTGTTTTGGGGGGGAA
>NW_028234429.1:10844006-10861506 GCF_977035675.1 Penaeus japonicus | reverse complement strand
ATTATTAAGGTCAAGTTAGCACAGCAGAGCGTGTGAGAGAGACAATATTAGTGTAACCAAAATCATAAAGGAAATCAAGGGGAAAAGAAAAAGATAACTACGTATTCACTGCGTGTAAGCACAGAAACATACCAAGTAACCACATTAATAGGGACATATGATACTTCTCAACCACTAAGGAAATCTTTGCAGAAAGACTGAAGGTTTTATTTATTTACTTACTAAATACATGAGTTTCTCTTCCTTTTTCTAAGATTACAAACATTTTCATAGAATGTCCCCTCATGAACATGCCTTCCTAGAGTAAATTGGGCAAAATGTTAAGAGGATAAGCCACTATATCTCATATACAGTAGGATATAACTTCAAAAATTATTTACAGCCTTTCACATAACAAAAATAAACATATCAAATCTAGGTACAAAATCAAGATTGAGAAAGAACATATCATAATCATACAAGTTCATTTTAGCTACATACAGGAGGAACAACAGATAAAGCACACAGTATTTACAATGCCTAGTAATGGAATCTTTTTTTATCGCTTTCACAAGCATCATCATTTTGGGGTGAATCTTACAAACAACAAAAAATGGAATATCTGTATAGAAAATGCAGGATGCAAATATAAAATGTATGGCTTAAGCAAAAGACAAAATCATAATAATAAGGCAGAACACAAGTATCATATAATATTACCTAATACACAATGTTTTGCCCAAATTCTTTGGAACATAATCAGTCATTTAACATATACATGTATGTACAAGTACATTAGCATGTACCGACTCATTTGATAGTAACTGCTGATGTACCCTGTTCAAAGATTTTATATATTTATATATTTATATATATATAGATATATCAAAGTTGTTTTACAAAATATAACTTTCACACAAATGATTATGTACATGAATTAAACTGCACATCAGAGCACCAGTATAAATATTTAGCATATTAAACAGCCTTAAATGTAAGCTGTTTATAAGCCTGGCAGGGGAAGAGGTTGAATGAGCTCACAAGATTTGAAAACACTGTAGTTTAACTTGTCTTGCACTTTCAGTTTAAACTACTTGTAACTTAATAAATCATAAAAGAACCATTTATACTTACACGGCAGAGTACATAGATACTAATTTGACACTATAAGTTCCAGTAATGACTGGAATTACTGGTTCTGAGAATGAATTAAACTATCATCTACATTAGGTTTAACTGAAGGCCTAACTGCTAAACATACAAATTTATATAATCCATAAAACATATGAAAACAATTTGGTATAAAACTGAAATTCAAGAACATTCCACTCACAATCAAAAGAGAAGATTTCAATACTTCTGACTGCATAAAACAAGTTGTAGAGAATCTGATTTCTAGTCTATCAATAAGATGAAAGATCTTAGTTTTAGTTGAAGTACATGTGATACTCATATCCTCCACCACACAAGTCACTTGATTAATTCTAAGCTAAAGAGACTCCTGCAACAAAGGCCTAGAATCTGAAATACCTATTTGAGAAAGACTTCTTTGGTACTACACCTGTATAACAAAGTAAAATGACTGACAAAGCAGGGACACAATCCTAAGAATTTCCATTCAGGGTTTTTTCAGAATTCTGACCAACGACAAGGAGCATCCATCACAGTCTCATTTCAAGAAGGGTGCCAGGCATGTGTGAACACTTAACTGGCTGGGCTCAGCTAGTACGACATTGGACGTCTGCCAAGTTGCGATCATTCTGACCCCCAGGGGAAGGGTCCCTCGAGGGATTATCGCCACCTGGCCCTCCTCCTCCTCCACCTCTTCCCTCGCCTCCACCACCTCCTCCAAACACATGGGCCATGTTACCCATGTGCATCAGCATCATCTCTAAGGGATCAGCACTCATGCGTTGCTGGTTGGCTTGAGCAGTTTTTTCCATTTTCTCAAAGTCCATATTTTGATGATCTTCATTATCCCGCTATGAAAAAGTCCATATTAATAAAATTATATATGTCAAACATTTGGAAGTATCAAAGTGTTTGAATTACAGTGCAGCCATATCTTTTTCCAAACAAACCACAGTATATTCTATATAACAAAATTATTTATCAAAATAATGATAAATAACATGTCAATAAATCTGTCAGACATCAAATTAATTTTGATAAGAGCAACTTATCTAAAAGTTATCTATTTCTTCATAAAACCTTACAAAGAAAGTATAGTTGTAAATAAAATTTTGAATGTATTTTTTCTTGCTAATCAGTGCTATTAATGAAAAAATATATATATGATTAATCATATATCACTTTCAAGACTATCTTTACATACCTGTGGGAGAGGAGCCCAAAGTTTGACAACTGATTCGATTCCACTTGTGGCCAATAAACAGGTGTGCGGATGGGGCTGGACACAGTTGACAATGGATTCATCTCCTGGGATAACACGTATCAGGTTTGTGGTTTCACGATCCCAAATAAACAAATTCCCATCATCTGACCCTGCTGCTATGAATTCACCATCCCTGGAACAGACGAAGAGATAAGTTTATGTACGAAATAGATATGTCCTGACAATTCTGGATTATTTCCAACTTGTGTCCTGCTGCATAATCTTTATCATTTCTGCATAACATATCGTCAACATCTTAGAAAAACCCAAACTACCTCGCAAAAAAGGTCTACAACCTAGGGTTTCTAATTTTGTATTAGCATCTATAAATTTCACCAATCAATATCCATGACACAATGCCGCAATACCAATATTCGTAGCGATAGCAATACATCACAAACACTAACAGCGAATACTCACTTTCCAAGGAAAGCAGCCTCTTTAATGTCGGTAGTGGTGTTGCAGTGGCCACAGTACGATTTGTGATAGTCGGTGGCTCTTACCCGCCACTCCTGTTCCTGTGTACTGGGTGTTGGCAGAGCACCCAGGAGGCCTTCCTCATCCATGTCTCCCTCGCTGCTATTATCTGAAGAAACTAACTCTTTTAGTGTAAGCTATTTAGTCCTTTACTTTTTCCTTTATAAATATGGGGTATGAAAAAATATATATAAGACATTAAAGTTTTTTGTAGTTTTCCATTATTTTGCAGAGATTATTATACACATCCACAACTACATGCATATAAAAAAAAATACACACACACTATCATACACACACACACACACACACACACACACACACACACACACACACACACACACACACACACACACACACACACACACACACACACACACACACGCACACACACACACACGCACACACACACACACGCACACACACTTTCATACAAACACACACACAAACAGACACGCTTTCATACATACATATACACACACACACACACACACACACACACACACACACACACACACACACACACACACACACGCTTTCATACACACACACACACAGACACGCTTTCATACACACACACACACAGACACGCTTTCATACACACACACACACAGACACGCTTTCATACACACACACACACACACACACACTTTTACACACACACACACACAAACACACCTACACACACACACTTTCACACAAAAACACACCTACACACACACACTTTCACACACAAACACACCTACACACACACACTTTCATACACACACACACACATACACTTTCATACACACACACACATACACATTCATACACACACACACACACACACAATTTCACACACATACACTTTCATACACGCACACACACACACTTTCATATATATACACACACATATACACACACACACACAAACACACACTTTCATATATATATACACACACACACACACACACACACACACACACACACACACACACACACACACACACACACACACACACACACACACACACACACACACACACACACACACACACACACACACACACACACACAAACACACACACACACACAAACACACACACACACACACAAACACACACACACACACACTTTCATATATATATACACACACACACACTTTCATATATATATATATACACACACACACTTTCATACACACACACACTTTCATATATAAACACACATTCACCTAATCACTCACTCACTCACTCACTCACTCACTCACACACTTTCATATACACATATACACATACACACACACACACACACACACACACACACACACACACACACACACACACACACACACACACACACACACACACACACACACACACACACACACACACACACACACACACACACACACACACACACACACACACACTCACACACACTCACACTCACACTCACACTCACACTCACACTCACACTCACACTCACACTCACACTCACACTCACACTCACACTCACACTCACCTAATCACCTAATCACCTAATCACCTAATCACTCACTCACTCACTCACCTACTAACTCACTCACCTACTAACTCACTCACCTACTCACTCACTCACTCACCTACTTACTCACTCAATCACTCATTCTCACTCTCTTCATGTTCTCACTTTCATGTTCTTGCTCACTCTCACAACTCATTCTCACACTCACACTCATTCACACACACACTCACTCACTCACTCACACACATTCACTAACACGCACACATACACACACTAACGTACAAACAAAAACACAAGCACTAGCATGCACTGCTTTCAAATTATAAAGCTCATGATTCAAACTAAAAAAAAAAAAAAATTGATCTATTCTGAGGGCCAAAATCAACCATGCATTCATTAAATTCAAGTTAAAAATCCTTTTAAAATAAAACTTTAGCCATCTATTATTCACTAATAACAGTACCCACTTCAGCTTAACCCGTTAACGACGGATGACAAGATAACACGTCTAGTGGTTTTTGGGCTACACGACGGGGACGCGTTACTTTGTCTAGCCCGGGGCGCGGGAGGAGCCAGCGCGCAGCGCTAGCTCGCGGCTAGTGCGGCCGAGAATCCCGACGCGTTAGGCTTATGCATTCAAGAGTCCCGGAATTTTGGTCTATTTAAGCCGGATTGGCCCCGTCGGGAACGGGTTAAATCAGCAACACCAATCAGTTTCACTGAGGATCTGATTTCCATTTAAAAGGGCTTATTTTAGGTGAACAAATATGTGCCTACTGAACCACTACTCATATCACTTACTTCCATTCTGGATTTGGAAAATGGAGCTGGTAATATCATGAGCTAGTGCAGAGCAGGCAGGTGATGAACTGTGATCTGGATGTTGTCTTCTGAACTCCTCCAGGCAAAGTTGCGCTTCTTGCTCACGGCCGAGTTGATGCAGACATCGCGCCAATCTAGATAAAGATAAAAGACTCTCAGCAAAACATACTTGTGAGTCAACCTTTAATTCAGTTTCTGCATAGATTATTTTCTGAATTGTTACACATTCTATACTATATGAATAAACACAAAGCTATCTTTAAAGATTTGTGTGAATTGTAAATATATTGAGTACAGAAGCTTTTATAATCCTTTTTTCTAAAGGCTTTGCCAAGGATAAAGAATACAAAGATACAATTTCAAGATACTTCACTTCACAGAGAAATTTGCCTAAAAAATGGAATACTTCTCCCACCTAAAGTGCGCCTTCACATGGTGAGGGTCAATCTCCAATGCCGTGAAACAGTCTTTTAGTGCAGCATATATATCACCTTCCCTAGAAATATGAAATGTATTTAAACATATATGTGTATGTATATATATATGCATATAAACAAATATGTATGTACAAACAGATATACAAACAATTAAGGAACTGCCACATATTACATATAAAATTTCCTCATAAGTTCATGCTATGATTAAAAAAAATATTCACTTATAAATAGTTTAACTGCAGATACTATACCATTACTATTAGATGCCCACATCATAGATTAGACAGTATACAGCCTTGCTTTAACTTACCACTTTCGCTTCATCAAAGCAGCAGCTCTATTACTATACAAAACAGCAGAGTTTGGGCAAATCTGTGCAGCTTGGTTGTATAGTTGAAGTGCAGTGATGTATTTCTCTGCAGCAAAGGCCTGGTTAGCTCTAGCTTTAAGTATTTCTGCTTGTGGAGGTAGTGGCTGGGCTTGTGCATGATACCCTATTCGTTCCCCACCTCCAGTAAGATGACTGGATATGCCATTTGTATTGGAAGCAAGTGACTTGCAAACTCCATTTGATGGACCATCAGATTCTGGAAGTGCAAAATACAATGAAAGTCTGATACTTGCAATTGAGATCCATGGTATAGGTAATGCTACTAAGGAGATTTTGGTTCATTGCACTGCAATAAAACAAGTATATACACAAAGCATACACATTAACTGAAATTCCCATATATCACATCATCCTTCCCACCTTCTTCTGTACCAAGGGGTAATGTAGAAAGATGTGTGTAAGGGTGCGATAAAATAGACTCATCAGTTTCAGAAATTAGAAAAAATATTGATCTTGCCTCAGGGAATTTATCGATTGAAGTATCAAATAAGATCTCAGGAAAATAGTTAATATCATTTCAAAACTAGAAATATGGAACCATATACACAAATAATTTTCTACTACTAAAAATGTTATCATAATCACATAACAAAATTATTACTCTGCGATCCATCCTTACCTTTTGAATGTTTTACAACATTTGATATTGAATACTGCCTAGGCTGACGAGGACTTGCTGTGTTGAAGAGGTATATGTGTTCACCACCTAAATTAGCTAAAAGATGGGTGCCATCACTACTATACGTCAGGTAAGTAGTCGCCAATGATCGGTAACGTCTGTAGTATTCCTTCAGCTTATCGGGAAGGTGTCCTTTAATATAACAGATGACATTACTATATGTATTCATTATACTCAATAATGAGTATGAGAGAGTAAATGAGTGAGACAGAAAGAGAAAGAGAGAGTGTGTGAGTGAGTGAAGGAATGTGCATGTGTGTGTGTGAGTGAATGTGTGTGAGTGACTGTGAGTGAGTGAATGTTAGTGAGGGTGTGTGTGTGAGTGAATGTGAGTGCGTGAATGTGAGTGAGTGAGTGAGTGAGTGTGTGTGTGTGTGTGTGTGTGTGTGTGTGTGTGTGTGTGTGTGTGTGTGTGTGTGTGTGTGTGTGTGTGTGTGTGTGTGTGTGTGTGTGAGTGAGTGAGTGAGTGAGTGAGTGAGTGAGTGAGTGAGTGAGTGAGTGAGTGAGTGAGTGAGTGAGTGAGTGAGTGAGTGTGTGAGTGAGTGAGTGAGTGAGTGAGTGTGTGTGTGTGTGTGTTATTGATTTTATTCAGTGATAACAAATAAGAGATATAACACACAAAAACATTACTCAGTTTACTCATCAAAATGTTTACTCACTGAGGACACACAAACATGCTAGTTCCTACTAGTTTGTGGACACTGCCATGGTAATTTCAATCAAGTTTTGATTTGGAAAGAAAAAAAGAAAGAAAAAAAGATTCTTAAAACATTGAGATATAACACTAACCTGGAACTAGATATTGTACACAGCCGGGGGGGAGATTGTCTGCAGAAGAATCAAGCTGACTTGTCGCATAGTTACTTCTTTCCCACTGACTCCTTGACATTCCACCTGGAGGGTTCTACCACAGGAAACATATTCTTATGTTTACAGCAGTATTCAACTCTTAAGTTCTATAAGTAATGTCATATTTGTTCGTCACATAACAGAACTCCATGACATTCTATGTTAAGTCACTTAAAAGTAATGAGCATGATCACTTACCTGTAAATTGGTTAGTTTAATCATTCTTCTATCATATATTCTAACATATGGATCACTGGCTCCTACAGCAAGCAGCTCTGGCCGGGAAGGATTAACAGTAATACACTTGCATTCAGCTGTTCTTCCAGCATGGCGCCGCAAGTTGATTAGAACATTGTTTGTTTGAGAAGAATTACAAGTATGTGGCGAACGCATGTCATACAACCTGTGGAATGGAAAACTTTCTTGAACATGTATTGATAACAAATAAGCCTCATGGTACTACTTTCTGGCCCATAAATGTCAAAAACATAGTCATAGTCATCAATATCTAAAGAATTTTCCAACCAAGATAAGAGAACTCCCAATTCACATGTATGATCAAAACTGGTATTGCAAAAACAATTTTATAGCCTTACATAACAGTGCCATCTTCAGAAGCTGAGAAAAATGCATTTGGAAGTGTAGGTACAGTAGCAATCCTCTTGACTCTTTCACAGTGGCAGGTACATAGTTGTGTAACATCTCCTGTTTCCACTTCCCTTACTTCTATACGGCCGTCTCCAGCACCTGATATGACTACTCTGTCTCCAGTCTGAGGTAGGAACTGTAATAAAAAGATATTTAATCATAAGAAAATATGTACATCTATTGCCATAAACAGTTATAAATACATAATTAATAAAACACTGCCACAAATTGAAATACATATTCCATTTTTTATCCATCTAGTTATGATGTCCATTCATATGTAATACAATTCACAAGAAACACATTCTAAGCATGAAAATATGTGTAAATAATAATTCAGTTTGCAATTTAATACAATACATCTACTAAAGACTATCTTATTCTCCCCCAAAATAGTATTCAAAACATCCCACTTTATAAGTAAGGCACTCAAAAAAGATTTATGTAATTACCTTTACAGAAAAAATGTTGCCTCTATGACCAGTTGGTAAAGTCTTTATGCGTTTTTGACGGTACACATCCCAAAGTATGACATCATAGTCATCTGATCCTGACAGTAGTAAACTGAAATTGAGGATGAGATGAAACTGTAAATCAAGGTTCTCTTTTCTGGAATTAGAAAGCATTAGCATATATACCAGGCAAGGTGCTTGCACTAATCCTTCTAAGACATACTAAAGGCCATCTATTGAGGCACTTGATACCAGAGCAAGGAAGATTCTCTCCTAGCAAATTCACAGTTGTCCATATGATTGTATTTCATGTCATTTTTAAACGCTGTCCAGAGTTTGGCAATGGATTACTTGCAGCCTACATCAATCTCAAGAAGATTTTTGACTGATTGCATCATGAATCTTAGAGAACCAGAATTTAGGAGTGAGGCAGGGTTGTGTCCTTGCTCAAACACTTTTCAACACTTGCATGGACCAGATATAGGGCGGAGTTGTCATCCAAAGACAATGCAGAACAACACTGGGTAATATTAAGGTCACTGACCATTACTTTGCCGAAGATGTTACCATCCTTTCTGAACTCTGGGGACCCTTGGGTCTAGGGTCTCTTAGAACAGAACAAGATCCAGGATTTGGGGGTCTGCTAGAAAACCCACCTAATCAATACATACATGCTTGGCTTTAAAGTCACAAACAGTTTTACATACCTTGGTAGTGTAGTTCATGACTACAGACAAAATTTGGCTGTCAGACCAGAAAGTCAGCAGACAGATTGGCCTGGTAACTGGAGCCATGACATCACTCAATATAAGTATTTGGAGATGCTGGTACCTGTGCAGAAGGACCAAGCTGCATGTTTTCAAGGTCCTGATATTCCCAGTCTTGCTGTGTGGCATCAAGACTTGGACCTTGTCCTGTGCCTTGGAATTGCATATTTATGCAATTCCAAGGCACAGGACAAGTCCTTACACTGAATCATGGGGTATAGTTGGCAGGATCATGTGTCCAACTAACAACTGCACTGTCAGGCTGGTATAGGACCTGTTATTTGCACATTCTGGGACCACCAACTCAAGCTTTACAGACACCTGGCTTGACTCCTTGAGGAGGATCCAGCCCATCTGGTTGTCTCCACCTGATACAACCTTGAGTAGAGAAAGCCTTTGGAGTGACCAAGGAAGTTGTGGCTTGGACAAATCGATCAAGCCTGCCAGGAGGAAGAAAGGATGGTCTATTATCCTACCTGGCAGATTGCTCAGAGGGATCCCTGTGGCTGGAGGGTGGATGCATTAATGCACCCTTCCCCGTGTTAGCCCCGAATAGATTTGATTTGATTTGGTGGACAAACATTAGCTAAGGGGTAACACTGTTGGATTGTTTGACCAACAATTTTGACAGGATTATCATCCTGTTGTTAGCAGTTGGTGCAAGTCTGAGGATTACCCAAGAAAAAACAAGGGAGGATGCAGTGATCCTTACTAAGGGATATTCCAGCTTGCAGGAGCAACAGAAAATAATTTTTATCCTAAAAGTGGGAGAGTGGTGTGAACCATAGGGGGTGATAGAAAGGAGTGGGTATGCAAGTTGGAGGAGCTTGGGACGAGGAAATAAATAGAGAATCATTTTGAATAGCTGCAGGTAGTTGCTGAATCCTCAAAATCACAGCAGTTAGCTCCTGAAGCCAGGAAATCTTAGTGAAAGCCTATTTGGACTATTTAGATGACTGACCTGAAAGTAACACAGACTTAAAGTTGACAGCACTGATGTTAATAGTCATATTTTTATTGAGGATACAAAGGGGAGGGGATCACATGGAACACAGCAATTATTGTGGAATTTCACGTTCCTCACAATATACCTGCAAGGAACAAAACACAACACAAACTAATGCATCTGAAGTTGTAGATTACATTAACCCAGCAACTCTAATGCTTGTGACTAAAAATGAAAATGAAAATAATGAACAGTCTGATGAGTGCAGTAGAGACTGCTAATGTAAATGCAGATTTGCCAACTACTATTACTGACCTGAGGTCTAACTGTGGGCTGTAGGCAGTTCCCAGGGGGACTACAGATATCTTAACCCAGGGATAGATTCGCTTGCCCAGTCTCCAGGATAGGTTTTATTTTAGAGCAAGGAAGCTTGAAGCAACATAATTTGAATCTTCCCACTCTCATTCAGTCATTCATTGTAAAACTAGAGCCATTTTTGTGTTCTATTTTTTGTATGTTTTATTGGGTTTAGAGACTTATATGTGCCATATGACAGGCTCTGTCAGTGCTGCAGTTGACTAAAATTGTAGAATATGATCCATATTAGCTCATTATTTTCTTTATACTCAGTGCGATATTGCTGTTTTATGGGAGCATAAAAGGCAACTTTATTTTTTCGTATTTTTGTGCTGTCATGAACGAATACGAAAAATATAACCACCTACAATCAAGATAACATGAAGAGGAAAGAAACCTGTGCTTGTGACTGTGACTCTGTATTTTTGTGCTGTCATGAACGAATACGAAAAATATAACCACCTACAATGAAGATAACATGAAGAGGAAAGAAAACTGTGCTTGTGACTGTGAGTGCCACCATGAAAGGCATCTATATTGGCACAGGAGCCCATTTTAGACACTGGGTATGGATTGAGTCACCTTCCTCTTCTTGTTCTGCCTGCACAACCTTCATCAGCAGTACTTTAGAGCTAGAGGTCATCAACGTAGTGTGTGCCATCGCTCTATAAAGATAGTGCTTGCTAGAGACCATGGATGGGTGCCATTCAAGGCTCTCTCTCCTGCTGGTGCTAGGGAAAAGTGGTGCCAACTAGGTTTTGGACATTAAGTTAGCTTGATATTACGGTCATTACAGTAATTATGACTGTAATTGTCATCATCACTCACTCCTTTTTCATAGCTCAATAAAATAGCACAGTGATCCAAAATCCCCGAACGTCATATATGTCATGACACCCATCTGCAATGGGTTAAGTATGTTGATGTGATCATCAAGCAAGTGGCAAATTTTTTTTATAGAAAATTGAGAGGCTTCAGTGCAAGTGTGGAAGAAATTTCTGTATCCTAAGTAACTTAGGCATTTCCTGGACCAGACAAATAGCCCAGGCTCATTCTTTCTTCATGGGTATGATCATGCTCTGTTTGTTCGGATTTATGGATTAAAATGGTGATCAATTAGCCAGGGGAGTGTGTCACAAACAAATAACAGCAAGAGGAAAGAGTTGGGGTAATTCCATGAAACTCTTCTCTAGGGCCAAACTGTTAGTATATACTATTCACATGTCTACCACCATACACTGTAAGCATGCGGAAAACAAGGGATCACTTGTGCATAGGTCAGCAATATCTGGGAATATGATTCACCAGCACACTCTCGAGTCATGTGCCTACTATAGAAGTAAAAGGTTCAGTCACAGACCCTCTCCATAATTGGACATTGTAATTACAGTCACAGTCTGATTATATAGTGTATATTGAGATTCTAGTAAACCCAAAGAAAGAATCATTGATTTCCCTAACCAACCTAATCAATAGTGATGAACAAAGGTGATTGTATGATATAAGTGTTTTCTTCAATAATAAGCATCCCCCACCCAACTTAACTCAGATTGCATAGTCAACAAGCTTCATATGAGACAAACAAAGACATAAATTTGGAGATATAATTAAATGATACAGTGTGTGTATGTGTGTGTGATACCACTATCTGTGTATCTACATATACCAATATACTTGAAACCATAACAGAACTTACCTTCCTTCTGTATTAAATTCAATACAGTTAACACAGCCTCTATGGCCTTCTAATTGCTTTATGATACCTAGTCGATATACCAAAGACTTTGTCATTTGGTTTTGTCTTGTAAAGCTCTGCCAGGTCACATCCTGAAAGCCAATTTACAAGTATGTTATGGGTCAAGCCAAAAGAAATGTTTTGATACTGTAAAATGCAATTATTTCAAGGAATTTCTTCATATGAATATTTCAAAGGTCTCTCCAGATTATGCTATACCCTTTACAAGCTATTCACAAGTTGTTTGTATATTCAACAAATTTGTTTACATCATTAAAAAAAATAATAATAATCACTATCATTCTCCTCTTACTCGCAAAACATAAATACAAAAAAGAAAATTACATATTTCTAAAAAAGAAAATGAAGTAAAAGCAAATTAACTACAAATTGAAAGTAAGTTTTATACCTGTATCTCTCTCTTTCTCTGTAGCTGTAGGAGACTCAGCTTCTTTGGTGGCCTTCTGAAGAGAGGCGGCCGATATGTGCTAAATATTGTATGGGCGGAGAAACCTTTACCTTCTGCATCCTCTGACCCCATCTGAGTCACTGCAGCTGACCCTTCCATTTTCTTACTGTAATCATTAAATCACATATCATAATTACAGTACATTAATAAATCACATATCATAATTGCAGTACATTAATAAATCAGCATAGGGTTTAACATATCACTTCTATAAATCTATTTGTACTATTTGTATAGCTTTGACCAAAATCCTATGTATGTGCAACTATATACTTTCTAAGATTTTTTTTTTTATAGAGGATTGCTATTTCCTTATAAAAATTATATATGCGAAATCTGTTTCAAAAAACTGTTTTTATTAATGCATATATAGTGCAGAATGTGTGGATATCCTTTCACAGAGCATTAATTATATACTTAAATAAATATAACTTTCTAGATACTGAGTTCATTAGTATTGTAAAGGTATGTCTACTTATTTGTCTATATTGTGACTTAATATAAACATATCAATTAGACACACATGTGAATAGCAAAAAGGTTATTTCTAGCCAGTGACTAGCAATGGCTATTAATAAATATTTGTAAAGACTTAGTACTTAACGCTTTTATAAACACTAATATATCACCTCCTTGCATATCACCAGAGAGTTGGCATGATGTTTCTAAATCAACCTTATAGAGGCCAATATTACAAATACAGAAGTAAGTTTCTAAGTTAACCTTATAGTAAGCAATATTGCAAATACTGCATCTAAATTTCTATTGCCTTTCAATGGCAGAATCAATCTAGAACCATCTATGTCAGAACTAACATTTTCTTTTCATCTCCTCCTCTCATAGAAGATGTAGTCCATGAGAGGATACCTTATTCATTATAATTCTGTAGGTGTATCTTGCTGCAAAACCTGCTGTTATACAATGGTAATATTCATATCTATGGATACCTTATATCATACTAGATTTTTATTTTTTCCATTGTCAGCCATCTTCTGTTAAAACCAATCTTGGACCTCACAATAACAGGTGAAATTTATGAAGTGAAAAAAGTAATCAATTTAAAAAATAGACAGTTCATCAATATAAAACTAAATCAACTTTAAATACTTCATCTTTTTTTTTGTTTACCTGAAGAAATAATTTCTTTTGCAGTTCTACAAAGTTCAAAACTATAATTGTCCTGATGGATCTACTGCATGTGACCTCTCAAAGACGTAGTATAGCGGCAAGTACTTCCATTTCTTTCCTGGTGCATATATATGTATACTTATAAAGTGTTTGATGTTTCCTTTCCAGAAGAACCTGAGGGTCAGTGATCACTAAATAAACAATGACCAAAAGGTGCAAAAAGCTAGTGATTGCATCCATTTTCCTGATATCCTCAAAGACGAGATGTAATTCAATCTTTTTCGATGTAACTCTTTTATTTCTCATTTTTAACTCCTTCACTGCCATTTGATATGTTCAAAGTCTCATAAGCTATGTGGGTGAAGACTATTGGATAACATGATCCATATAAAAATAAAAAAATGTCTCCTATACGTCACCTAAACCATCCGTACTCACTACTACCACTGGTGTAGCTCACGCCGCCGTACTTGTGAGGTATATCATTAGATGGTAATCATTTTACCATAAAACAGAACTTTTAATTGAATCCGACGTTCTCGGGAACTGTCACTATGCAACCCTCGCCTCGGAATCCAAGGCAATTACGTCGTCATCCACCGCCCGGTATACTTACATTATCTAACTGTGGATGATCATGGACGGTTCTTGTAGTTCCTACGTGGATACTGGCTAACCAAGACAATTTTTAAGCCTTCGACCTAGCCTTCCTCTTAGCAGAACTCAGTGATGTTCTGAGTCGCTTGAGAAACCATCCTCTGCCCTGTGTTGTTGGCGGCGCCGCAGAAAACGGGCGATTCCGCTCGAGGGGAGACTCGCCCCTTTCCCATTCAGGCAGTCCGGGTTTCCTTGGGACCGAAGTGTGTGTTTAAGTCACGGGGCTTCATTACGGGGTTCATAGTGAGAGGATTCAATTGATGAAGGTTACGAAATGATGATTGATATAGTGATGTTTCTTAGTGTTTTTTTTTTTCAGTACTGGGGTTCAGTTGAAGTGCGGTGCTATTTTTTAAATCTGTTTTAAATCTCCCGATTATTAACTAAAAAAGTGCTGATTAATGATAGTAATGATGGTGATAAAGTTAATTTGATTTGATTAATACACGATTACTATAATTCAGGGGTATCAGACAGAAGTATTATTATTGTATGATTATTGTCACAAGATTAGATAAAGATGAAAATACAAGAAATGAAAACATGATGTTAAAGTATTATGTTAAACTCTTTTCGTATTATCATAATCAAAGATGATATATAACATTTTCTTTTAGAAAGGTTTTGCCTATGAGCCCATAGAGCATCAGTATAGGGCCAAGAAAAAAACAAATCTTAGACACAAAACTTAAAAAAAAACAATTAAATTAGCTAACTCTTAGGGAACTCGTCTGCAAGGAAAATTACATTGTTATAAGCGTAATGAAACAAGGTATCATTAGCAAAAAGCAGATACAAATATATATCTAAGAAGAGTTTGTGGCATATTAGCTCGAAACGTAAAGTCCATCTGGAAATTTCTTAGAATTTTGATTTTGCCAGAAATTTCAGAAACACAATATAGCGATTGATATAGACATTAATTGCATTATTCCAATCTATAAAACTAAACCTAGTTTTACTCTACTCCACATTCATGATAGCTTTTAGAGTTCCTATTCAGAGAAGAATCAATTTTTGCACAGCATGTGTACAATGGCTCAAATATATCATATTTACTCGCTGAAACGCGTACTTACACGATTTTAAATTGTGAATAAATGTATAATTAATCCTGTTTAAAAGATTATTACAAACTTATCCGCATGTAGAGGAGAATATCATATTTCCACAGTACACTCTCATTGTTAAAATGCCTCATTAAGAAAATATATTGATGACGTAAAGGAATTTTATCAAGAAATCCTAGTGATCATGAGTTCCTAAGCATTAAAGTTAAATGAGTCTGAATAAAGCTAACAGGACGTTATCATTTGTAATTCACACTTAATTTCTTGAAAAATAACCATCATATGTGATGGTATACCTTCGATAAACCTATAGGAAAGATAAAACATCTTATGATACTTCTATCCAGATATCTTTTTTTTATTCAACACTAATCATCTCAGGGGTTATCAGCAATAGAAGAAAAAAGAAAAGCATGTATGACTCTCAACCGATTTAGAGTAGTCTCCCCTGCCCCCGCGTTCTCTCGCCTCTTGCCTCCATGTCACCGCTGAGTTGACGGTTTGGTAGTGTAAGCGACCCCGTCAACGTCACAAGCAGAAGACGGTCTCTGGCTTTCACACTTCCTCCGTCACCATGAGTTCACCTAAAACGAAACCCACCCAGGAGAGAAATGGCGTGGGGAAAAAATGCTTGGGTAGTGTCCTCAGCAGAGCTATGGCCAGTAATTCAGAATGGCCAGATAAGGTAAGGAACTTGGTGTGAGTGAAGGATTCTTAGTTTTATTTTTGATTCTACACCGGTCAGCATGTCAGCTTGGGGTTATTTTGAGTGTTTTTACCAATCTTTGGGTTTAGTTTTGTGGGAGCATATGCAGTTGAGTCAACTGTGGCCAGACAAAGAGGATAGATTTATATACTTTAAGTAAGTAAATACTGTTTATTAGAATCATCTAGTCTACTCAGGTTTCATCATCCAGGCTCTTGGCTAAGCATTTGCAGGGTCTCCTTTCAGTTCTTCTCTTTATATA
Source organism: Penaeus japonicus (assembly GCF_977035675.1). Classification (NCBI taxonomy): domain Eukaryota; kingdom Metazoa; phylum Arthropoda; class Malacostraca; order Decapoda; family Penaeidae; genus Penaeus; species Penaeus japonicus. The sequence continues at coordinate 10,844,792 of NW_028234429.1, read as the reverse complement.
TGCTTTACCATCTCCCCTCTACTTCTTTTCACCTCTCTGCTAGTATTTGAAAGCTGTATTCCATGCATGTGTCTGTAAATCTACAGTGTTTGTATGTGTCCTCTCTCACTATTTGTATGGCTTGCAGTCATTGTATGTCTCTCATTTATTGTTTCCCCTTCCCATCTGTCTCTGATACTTTCTCTGTCTCTCCCTTTCTCATTCCTTTTTCTCTCTATCCCTTACTGTCTCTTTTCCTACCTCTTTCGCTAGCTTACTTGTCCTCTCCTCATTTCTTCCATTCTTTCTCCGTTCCTCTAATCCATACACCCTCCCTCATTCTCTATAATTGTTTTATTCTTTATCCTCCTCTATCCTTCTCCTCTCTCTTTTACTCTGTTTCTCTTCTCTCTATATATTTATCTGTTTATCTGTCTTTCTATATTTCCCTCCCTCCCCTCCCCCTGCCCTTCTATCCACCACTCACCTCCCACTCCCTCTCCCTCAACCCTTCCCCTCTCCCTCTCCCTCTCCCTCAACCCTTCCCCTCTCCCTATCTTCCTCCTTTCCGTCTCTTCCTCCCCCTCTCCTTCCTCTTTCCTCCCCCTCCCCTTCCCTTTCCTCTTTCCTCCCCCTCCCCTTCCCTTTCCACTTTCCTCCCCCTCCCCTTCCCTTTCCACTTTCCTCCCCCTCCCCTTCCCTTTCCCCTCTCCTCCTCCTCCCCTTCCCCTTTTCTCCCCCTCCCCTTCCCCTTTTCTTCCCCTCCCCATCCCCCATCCCCTTTCCTCCCCCTCTCTTTCCCATTCT
>NW_028234429.1:10821506-10834006 GCF_977035675.1 Penaeus japonicus | reverse complement strand
AGTATATATTATAAATACATATGTATATAGTATTATATATATATTATATTTTTTTATTTATAATATATTATATATATATATATAGATACATATGTATATATATATAATAGATACATTTGTATATATTATAGATTATAGATACATATGTATATTATATTGATACATTTGTTATAAATATATTATATAGAAAATATGTATATATATATATATAGATAGATATAGATACATAGGTATTTATAGATATGTAGATACATATGTAGATATATATATGTAGAGATACATATGTATATATATTTTTGGTAAATACTTTTGTATATTTTTACTATATATATATATAGATAATTATGTATAATATATATATCTATATAGATTACATATTGTATATATATATATATTTATATATAGATACATATATTATAATATATATATGTAAAGACATATGTATATATATATATGTAAATACATATGTATATATATATTATATACTGTAATACATATGTATATATAGATATATGTAAATACATATGGTATATATTATATATATCTATGTAAATACTTATGTATTTATATATTTTTATGTAATTCATATGTATATATATATATGTAAATACATTTGTATAGATGTATATATATATATGTATAATAAATACAGATGTCTATATATTATATATATGGAAAATACATATGTATATATATATATATATGTATAATATTATATTTATAATATATATTAAATATATATAATATAATTTTTAAAAAATATATTTATAATATTAAATAATATATTAAAATTATTAATAAAATTTATATAATTTTTAAAATAATAAAAAATTATTATAATTTTAAAATTAAAAAATATTATTTTTATTATTATATTTTATATTGTAATTTTTTAATTTATAAAATTTATAAATTAATTTTATAATATTTTAATTATTTAGAATATTAATAAATAATAATATATATTTTAATATTTTTTTTATTAATTTTTTTGTAATTTATTTATTTTTATATTTTTTATAATTTTCTTTTTTTCTTATTTTTTATTTAATATTATTATATTAAAATATTTTTTTTAATTTTTTTTATATATATTTTTTTTATTTTTTTGTTTATTTTTTTTTTTTTTTATTTATTTTTATAATTTTTTTTTATTTTTTTTTTTATTTTATTTATTTTATTTTTTATTTTATTTTTATTTTTTTTTTTTTTTATTTTTATAATAGATTCATAATTTTTTTTTTTATTATAATTATTTTTTTTTTTTATTTTTATTTTTTTTTTTTAATTTTTTTTTTTTTATATTTTTTTTTTTTTTTTATTTTTTTTTTTTTTATTTTTATTATATTTTTTTCCTTTTTTTTTATATTTTTTTAAAATTATTTTTTATATTTTTTATTTTAATTTATTTTTTTTTTTAATATTTTTTTTTTTTTTATTTTTTTAATTTTATTTTTTTTTATTTATTCTTTTATTTTATTTATTTTTAATTTAAATTTTAAATTTTATTTTTTTTTTTTTTATTTATTTTTTTTTTTTTTTTTTAAAATGTTTTTTTTTATTTATTTTTTTGTTTTTTTTTAATTTATTTATTTTTTTGTTTAAATTTTTTAATTTTTTTTTTATTTTTTTTTTTTATTTAATATTTTTTTATATTTTATTTATTTTTTATTTTTTATTTATTTTTTTTTATTTTTTTATTATTTTTTTTTTTTTATTTTTTTTTTATTTTATTTAATTTTAATTTTTTTATTAAATATTTATTTATTTTTCATTTTTATTTTTTTAAATAATTTTTATAATTTTTTTTTTTTTTTTATATTTTTTTATATGTTTTTATAATTATATTTATTTTTTTTTTTTTTAATATTTATCTTTTATTTTTTTATTTTTAATTTTTTATTTTTATTTTTATTTTTTATTTTTTATTTTTTATTTTTATTTTAATTTAAATTTTTTTTAAATTTTATTTTATTTTTAAAATTTCTTAAAATATTAATAATATATTTTTATTTTATATTTTTTTAATTTTAATTTTTTATATTATTTTAATTTTTTATTTTTATATATTTTAAAATTTTTTATTATATTTATATTTTATTTTTTTATATTATTTTTTTTTTATTTTTTTTAAATAATTTATTTTTAAAATTTATTTTAATTTATTTTTTTTATTTATTTTTATTTATATATATATTTTTTTTATTTATATTATTTTTTAAATTTTTAATTTATTAAATTTTTTTTAAATAATTTATATTTATTTATTATATTTTTATTTTATTTATTTATTTATTTTATTTTTTATTTTATTAATTTTATATTTTAAATATATTTTATTTATTATATATTTTTAAAATTTTTTTTTAATTAAAATTTTTTTAAATTTTTTTTTTTTTTTTTTATTATTTTTAAATTTTTAAATTATATTTTAAAATTTATTTTATTTAAAATAATTTTTTTATTATTTTTAAATTTTATATTTTTATTTTTTTTTTTTTTTTTAATTTATTTTTAAATTTAAATATTTTAAATTATTTTTTTTTAAATTTAAATATTTTTAAATAAAATTTTTTATTTTTTTTTATATTTTAAAATTTTTTTTAAATTTATTTTAATTATTTTAATTTTTATATTTTTTTTTTATTATTTAAAAATTTTATTTTTTTAAAATTATATTTTTATATATAAATAATTTTTTATTTTATTTTTTTTAATATTAAATATTATTTTTAATTATTTATATTTTTATATTATATTTTTAATTTTTAATTAATTTTTTAATATTTTTTATTATTATTATAATTTATTTAATATTTTATAATTTTTTTTTTATAATTTTAAATATTTATTTATATAATTTTAAATTTTTAATTATATTTTTTTTTAATTATTTATTTATATTTTATTTTATTTATAAAATTTATAATTTTTTTTAATTTAATTTATTTTTTTTTATTTTTTTATTTTAATATTTTAATTTTTTATTTTTTAATATTAATTTTTTATTTTATTTTATTTATTAATATTTTTTATTTTTTAATATTTTATATTATAATTATTTATATTATTTTAATATTTTAATTATATATATTATATTCTTATATGTCTTATATATATATATTATAATCTTTTTATATTATATTATTATTATATATAATTTATAAATAATATATTTTATATATACTTTTATACATATATATATATTATGTGTGGGTGTGTGTATATATTATATGGCTAGTGTGGGGTAGTTTTTGTTAAATAGTGTGTTATTTGTTAGAGTTTTAGTGTTTGAGATTGTTTTTAATGTGTGTTTGAGGGTGTTATAGAGCGTTTGAGAGTGATATATTTGTTGTATATTTTTTATTGATTTTTGTTTTTTAGTTTTTTAGTGTTTGTGTGAGAGTATTATTTATTGTGTGATAGTGTGTGAGTTTTAGAAAGACTATTTGATATATTTATATAGAGAGATGGTTATGAGTAGATAGTGTTAGTTATATGTTAGTAGAGAGTGTTTGAACTAGTGATAGGAGTGATTGAGATATTCGATCTTTCTTTGAGTATTGAGAATTTAGGTATAGAGTTTAATGTTGTTATTGATATGTTATATTTTGTTACTTATTTTGAGGTGTTTATATGAGATATGTATATATATATTTTATTTATGATATGATAGGGTTATATATATTATATATGTATAGGTATAGATATTGTTGTTGGTTTTAGTTGTATGTTTATATATATTATTATAGTGGGTGTGATGGTAATAGATGATTATATTAGGGAGTGAGGTTTTTAGTTGTAGATTATATATGTATATAATGTATATATAGATAATATTTAGGGTATATAGGTTTTTATTGATAAGGTTTTTTGTTGTGATGTATTTAATGTTATTGTTTTGATTTGTATATTTACTATCAAGTGGCGTGTTAGGTTATAGAGATAAAATATATGTATACGTGGGTGTGTGTGGATTGTGAGTGTGGGTGTGTGTGTTGTGAGTTGGTGTGAGGTGTGTGTGATGAGTGTGGTTTATTGGGTGTGTGTGTGTGAGAGTGTCTGGTGTGTGGGAGTTTGGGTGTGAGAGAATTATTGAGTGGGAGTGTTGTTGTTGTGTGTGTTGAGTGTGGGTGTGTGGGAGTGAGTGAGTAGTGTGTGGGTGATTGGTTGTGGTGTGTGGTTGAGTGTGGGTGATGAGGTTGAGTGTAGTGTGGTGAGAGGGTTAGTGGGTTCTGTGTGATGAGTGTGGGATTGTGGGATAGTGTGTTAGTTGGTTTGATGGTGTGTGATGATTCAGTTGGGTGTAGTTTGAGTTGTTGTTGTAGTGAGTGACGTTTGGGTGGTGGGAGTGTGAGTTTAGTAGGTATTGTGGGGTGTGTGTGTTTGTGTGATGGAGTGAGGGTGTTAGTTGATGGTGATTGGTAGTTTTGAGTGGGATGTTTGTTGGTGAGGTAGTGGTGTTTGGGTGTTATTGTGTGGTGAGTTAGGAGATTATTGTGGAAGATGGGTGAGTTTGATTTGTGATGGGAGGGTGGTTTTGTGAGTGTAGAGTGATGGTGAGTGTGTGTGTGTGGGTTAGAGGGTGTGTGTGTGTAGTGAGATGGGAGTTAGTTAGTTGGATATAATGGATTTTAGAGTATTTAGTTGGAGTGATGTTTGTTTAGTGATGTAGAGATAGATATTATTGATGGGAGTGTGAGTGTTGTGTGTGGGATGAGTGTGAGCATCGTGTGGGAGGGAGTGTGTAACGAGCGTGGGTTGTAGTTTGTTGATAGAGGTGGAGTTAGTGAATGTGTGTTGGGTGGGAGTTTGTATAGAGTGGGGGTAGATGTTAGTTGTTGTGGGGTGTGGTTGACTAAATTTGTGGGTTAGTGGGTGTGTGTGTTGTGAGAGGGTTTGAGGGTTTGTGTGTGACGGGAGAGGGTGTTTGGGATATAGTGTGTTGGTGGTTAGTGGGTTTGTGAGAAGGAGAGTGTTTGGGTGCGTGTGTTAGGTGTAGATTTGTATGTATTTTGGTGGGATTTTGGAGAGTGAGTGGACGGTTTTTGGGATTTAGTGTGTTTGTGATAGGTTTTGAGAGTGATTTTAGTGATTTGTTTGGATATTGGTTTTTGATATATATTGTAGATAAATTGTATGTTGATTGGTATATGTTATAAGATATTGTTGTTGTATTGTTTCTATGATTGTTTTGAGCGGATATATTGTTAGATATACAGATTTGATTGTTGTGATAATATCTATTGTATTTATATTGATTTATTAGGTATAGATCATATAGTTGGAGATAGATTAATAGTTATGTATACTGATGATGAAAGATATAAATTTGTATGTTGTATACATATTTATTTTTTATGTATACATTATATATGGTATATATTATATGTATTAATATAGATTTTGTACAGAAATATATATATGCACTACATGTATATATATTTATATATGTATACATAGCTATGTATACATATATATATAAGTTACAATATATATGTATACATATATATATACATTGTATACATATATATATGTATACATATATATATGTATATATATATGGCTATACATATAATGTTACCTATTTTTATGTATATTATATATTCATATATATGTTATACTTATATATTATGTGACTATATATATATATATATATATATTATATATATATATATTCGTATACATATATAATATTTATTATATAATATAATATATACTTAGTATAAGTTATAAATATTTAAATGATAGATAATATATTATGTCTACATCTAGATATATATTTATACTATAATATATATATATTTATATATATATTTATTGTGTCGTGGTGTGTTGTACATTTTTATTTATATATATATTTTTTTATATGTATTAAGCTATTATATGTGTATACATATTATATATTTATTATATGTTTAACATTTTATATATACATACATATACTATATATTACATACATATATATATGCATACAAATCTATAATATAACATGTTACATATTTATATATAATATATTATATATATGTTTTACATATATATATGTATAATATTTTTATGGATATATTATATATATATATGTATACATAATATATATGTATACATTATATGTATATATATATATATGTATACATATATGTGTATATTTATATATGTTTACATTTATTTGTATATAATTAACTTAGACATATAAATCATTTGTTTAACATATATATATTACATATACTTTTATATACATATAAATATTATGTATTCATATATTTATAAGTATACATTCTATAGACTAATATATTATATATATATATATATATATTATATTTTTTATATTTTATATATATATTTATATATATATATATATTTTTATATTATATAATGAAATATTATTTTTATTTTGTATTATATATATATATATTTATTATATATTATATATATATATATTATATATTTATATTGTATTATATATTAATATATTATATAATATATTATTTATTATTATGTATATTTTATATTATTATTTATGTATATATATATTATATATATGTATATTATATTTATATTATAAAAATATTATATATATTATATATTATTTTTATATATGTTTTATATATATATATTATATATTTTTTATAAATTTTATATATATGTTATATATAAATTATATATATATATATATTTATATTTATTATTTTATATATTATATATATTATATAATATAATATATATTAATATATATTATATTTTATGTTATATATAATATTATATATATGTTATATAAAATTATATATATTATATATGTATATATATTATTATATATTATATATATTTATATATTTATATAATATATTTATTGTATTATAAAATATTATATATATTTTATATATTATTTTAATATTTTAAAATGTATATATATATTATATATATTATATATTTTTAAAATATATTATAAAATATATTATATATATGTATATATATATATATATTATTTAAAAATGTATGTATATATATGTTTTTATAAAAATTTTGTATATATTATGTTTTATTTTTAATTTGTATATATAATGTATATTTTTTGTAAATTGTATTATATTTTTTTAATATAGTATATATATATTATTTATTTATTTGTATTTTGTATTATATATTTTGTATATATATATAGTTTTTTTTAATATATATTATATTATATATTTTATATTTTATGTATATGTATTAAAATGATATATAGTATTTTTTTATATAATATATACATTTTATATTTAAATATGTTTTAATATATATATTATATTATATATATTATTTTTATTAGTGCACATATAAAACAGTTTTATATGTGTGTGTAAGAAGTATAAATTTAAAGATGATACTTATAAAGAATTTGCAGGTACTTTTCCCTCTGCTTTTGTTGCAGAATCCATACAAATGACTCCTCCTGCACATTCAGGCTTTGTGTATTATGATGATTAGTTAATTTGATTTAGTTCTTGTAGCAAATTGTACCAGTGGTGTATGAAAGTAGAAAAGGCAGTTGTTGTTTTTTTATATATATAGATAGATAGATAGATTGATATAGTATTTTTAATATTTTTGTATAATGTACAATATTTAAATAATTATTATAATAATATATTATATATACTTATATATATAAAAATTTAATTATATTATTACATTATATATTATTTATTATATATTATATATATTATATATATATTAATTATTTTTTTTTATTATTATTATTTTATTTTTATTTATATATATATATATATTATATATATATATATATATATATATATTATATATATATTGTATATTATATTATATATATTATATAGATATATATTATTTTATATTTTTTTATTTATAAAAATATATATATATATATATTATAATGTTATATTAAAATAATTATATATATATATTATATATATGTTATAATATAATATTATTATATATATATATATATATATATACATATATATAAATACATATATAAACATATATATACATATACTCATACATATATATAATATATATACATATTATATACATTATATATTAGCTATATATACATTTATATACATATTATATGTATGTATTGATCTATATATTAAATACGTATATACAGTGGCCGCGAAAAGTGTGAGCGCAAAATTATATGCCGCACAAAATTTCCCTACCACTCAAAAATGAAAGAAATACAACTTTCCGCCCAAAACTTTTCGCTATTTTCAATGCAGCGTTTGGAGCATCATTTAGCCGAGGACAATACGAGCTACTTGGAAACTCTGGTCAGTTGCGGCTCGGTGGCACTTGGGAGTCAGTGTGTAAACATCTCTCACGGGTACTATGCTTTTTTTTGTTTTGGTCGCTTGTTTTTGTGCTTGATATCTCGATAATGGGAAGTGGTAAAGAGCTGGTAAGAGGACACAAGTTGTTACTATCATAGCCTCTGTAAGGAGGGTTATAAGTGTAAATATATTGCTACTCGTGTGGGAATTGAGGTGCGTCAAGTGCAAAAGGGGACCAAGAATTTCGAGATGGAGGGAAGTGACAGCATTCCTACCCCAAAAGCCCGCTCTGGTCGGACAAGGTGATATCAAATCGTACTTATACGGGTAAGTAACCGGATTATTACCGTAGCAAGTACGATTTGATATCTCTTGGTCGACCTGTGAGCGAGGGGTCTATGGGGTAGGATGGTGTCACTTCCTCCAGTCTCGAAAATTTCTTGGTCCACTTTTGCACTTGATGCACTCCAATTCCCACACGAGTAGCAATATCTTTAACTTATAACCCTCCTTATAGGGGCCTATGATAGTAAAATAACTGTGTCTCTTTCAGACTGTACACTTCCAATTATCGAGATATCAGGGCACAAAAACAAGTGACAATGCAAAAAAAAAGCATAGTTCCTGTCGAGAGGATGTTTACACACTGACTCCAAGTGCCACCGAGCGCAACTGAACCGCGTTGCCAGTAGCGGTAATTGCTCGGCTAATGATGATCAAAACGCGGCATTGAAAAATAGCGATAAGTTTGGGCGGGAAGGATAGTAGTATTTCTTGCATTTGTTTTGAGGTAGGGGAAACTTTGGGTGCCATAATTTGGCCCAAAACTTTTCGCCGAACACTGTATGTATGTGGTATATATATATATATATATAGATATATATATCTATATTATATAATTTTCTTTATTATATATATATATATATTTATATATATAATATTTACGTATATATGATGTTATCTATATATAGATATAATTATATATATATATATATAAATACGTATTTTGTATGTAAATATATATATATATATATAAATACATATGTATAAAATACTATATTAATTAAATAAATATGTTTATATATATATATATATATAAATACATATGTGTATATATATATAGATTATATTAAATACAATTGTATATATAGATATTTAAATACATATTTATATATATATATATATATAAATACCATTTACCAATCATCTTCCTATATATATATATATAAATACATATTATATATCATATATATAATAGTAAAATACATTTGTAATTATATTATATAAATATATATTATATATTATATATTATATAAATACATAAGTATATATTTATAATAAATTTATAATATATATATATATATATATATTTATTTTATATATAATTAAGATGTATATATATATATATAATAGATACTTTAATATATATCATATTATATAAAAATACATATGTATTATTATACTAAATACATTTGGATTAGATATATATATATATATAATATATATTTATATATATATTTTTTTTAAATAATATCTATATAGTTACATATGTATTTATAGATACTAGTTACAATATGTATATATATTTATATATAAGATACATATGTATATATATATATAGATACAATTATTGGTATATATATATTATATATAGATTCTGATGTATTTATATTTAGATATAGAGATAGATACATATGTATTTATATTTATGTAGATAATATGTTTATATTTATATGTTGTTACATATGATATTTAGTGATGTAAATAATATGATTTTTAGATATATATAGATATAGTGACTTTGGATAGTTTGATATATAGATAGATACATATGTATATATATATTTAGATATATATAGATACAGATGGTTATTTAGTTATGTATAATACAGATGGATTTATATAGATGTAATTACATATGTATATATTATATATATATGTAAATAAATTTGTATATATTTATATATGTTAATACATAAGTATATATATATTATTAGATGTAAATACAGATGTATTTATTTTATATATGTTATATACTTATGTATATATATATATGTAAATACATATGTATATATGGATTATTATATAGATGTTATTGAATCAATACATATGTATATATAGATATATTGTTTATAGAATATATATATATATTGTAATTACATATGTATAGATATTAATGTAAATACATATGTATGATATATTTCAATGTAAATACATAAGTAGATATATTGATGTTAAACGACATTTGATATATGTATATATAAATATGATATATAAATACGTTATGTATATATATATTAATAAATACATATGTTTATATATGTATATTATATAAATATATATATAAATACATATGTATATATATAAGTAAATACATATGTATTATATATATTTAAAAATACATATGTATATATATATATAAATACATATGTATATTATATATTTATATATATAACTACATATTGTATTATATATAAATAATCTATATATATAATTATATATATATATAGTATATTTTTATATATATATAAATACATATATATATATATATATAATATATATATATATATTTTATATATAATTTTATCTATATATATATATAATATCTATATGTATATATATAATTTAGTTTTATTATATGTAATATATATATACAATTATATACTATTACATATATTATATATTTATATATATTAAAATATGTATATGTATATAATTAAATATATATGTATTTATGTATATATATCACCTATCACTATATATGTCTAATAAGTATCATATACTATCTACTCAAATATCAATATTATGATATATATGTATATTATATATATATGTATAATATGTATATATATATAATCTATATGTATATATTTATATATATATAAATATATGTATAATGTCCTATATATTATAATCTTTTGTAAATATGTATATATATATATATAATAATATATGTATAATATATAAACATATATGTATATATGTATATATATACTAAAATATATGTATATTGTAATATATATCTAATATATATGAATCTATCTATAATAGCTATGTATTATTTAAATATATAAATATATATGTATATATGTCTATAGATAAATATACTATAATATATATGTATTATGTATATATATTAATATATTCTAATTCAATATGAATAAATTATAATTATATGTAAATACTTTAATAATTAAAATATATGTATATAAGTATATATATATAAATATATATGTATATATGTATATCTATATAAATTTATATGTATATATGTATATATTAATATATATGAAAATAAGATATATATATTATTAAATATGTATGTTTAATATCAATGTATATATATATATAAATATATGTATATATATCTATATGTATATATGTATATATATAAAAGATAATGTATCTATGTATCTAATATAATAGATATGTATAATATGATAAATTTATAATTATAATTATATTATATATGATAATAAATATGTATAGAGTGTATATATATAAATATATATATAATAATATGTTTACTATGATATATATAATATCTATGTATATAAGTATATATATATAAATATATGTATTATATAATAAATATATGTATATATGTTATATAAATAATTTATTTGTATTATTATAATATATTTGTATATATATATCAATATATATGTATATATATATAATAAGAATGTTTAATATTCTATAAATATATATGTATATACTATATAATATATATGTATATATATATAATATCAATGTATGTAAATATAATATATATGTATGTATATATAATATATATGTTATATATATAATATATATGTATGTTAATAATATATATGATTTATATATTTATAATATATATGTATCTATCTAATATTATATGTATATATTTATAACATATAATATATATGTATATATGTATATATATATAATATATATGTATATATGTATATATATATAATATGTATATATGTATATATATATATGATATATATATGTATATATATATATATATGTATATATGTATATATATATGATGTATATATGTATATATATATGATATATATATGTATTATATATATGATATTCTATTTGATATATATATAATATATTATATATATATGTATATATATTTAATTATTATATTATGTATATATATATAAATATATGGTATATATATATATATATATATTGGGGGTTTAATATATATATATT
>NW_028234429.1:10794006-10811506 GCF_977035675.1 Penaeus japonicus | reverse complement strand
TAGTGAAGGGATTAAGAAAACGAACCTAATTCAAAATCTACAAAACAAATATAGATAGCTAGATGCAATTATTGAATATAGTTATAATTGGTTTTACATCACAAGGCTATGCATCATCTTGTATTCTGTTATTCGGTGGATAAAGACTATTATCCCAACTGCATCCCTGTAGCAAGGCTCATACTTCCTATGCTTACTGGTCCCGAGCTAGCCACAAGCATTACCATTGTACCAGTGACCCCTAAAAATAATTTTGTGTTGATAATAGTTTTCTTGTTCTATCCTACCATTTTCTAGGTATGCATAAATTAGGGTTAGAATTCCACTGCTACATAGTTTATTTGATTGTTCAAAAAATAGTTCTTCTATTTCTTACCCATTAACAAGAAGAACTTGTTCTCTCCATTATATATATTCTGTTCTTCCTTCCAGCCTTTTTCTTTCTCTTTTGTTCTTTCTTTCTTTCTTTCTTTCTTTCTTTATTCACAGATGACTCTTCCAGTGCATAGTTTGTTAATTCTGTGAATTTCCAAGAGAAATAAGTTTTTATTTCTATTATTATTATTATGGTTATAATTGTATTGTAATTGTTATTGTTATTGAGGATGACGACATCAATAAAAAAAAATCCCCTAAATTCAATGAATAGGGATAAGAAAGGGAGTTCAGGTAAGTCTAGTAATTGACTCCTTGGAGACTAAATGCTTGTGGAGCCGTCTGTGTCAATATACTGCTCACATGGTTCCGTTCTATTATTTTTTTACACATAGATGGCTCTGCAAGCACTTATTATGCAGGGGATCGGTTCCTCGGCCTACCTGACCTCACCTTCTTACCCCATTCCTTGAATTTTCAGGAAATTTCTTTTTATATGTATTACTTTTATTATTATTATTATTAATGTTTCTGTTTGTGTTAGTATTAGTATTAGTATCAGTAACAATAATGATAATAAGAAGAATGGAAATAAATGCTCTTCCCCCCCCCCCCCCCCCCCCCCCAAAAAAAAAAAAAAAAAAATATATATATATATATATATATATATATATATATATATATATATATATATATATATGGTAAGCAGGTCAGGTTAGATAGATCTGGTAATTGGCTCCTTGATGACGTAAGCATAAAAAGGCAATAAAACAAAACCATGTGTATGTGTGTGTACCCTCTTGACATCAACAGGTTACTTAGTATTTCACTGTGAATTAATGCATCTTTCTCTCTTTTCAGGTCATGTGGATAATCCTATATTCTGGTTTACATTATGACTGACATTACACTAGACAGAATATTTTTTAGACCCATACATTTTCAGTGTTTTATGAACAAGAAGGGGGATATCACAGTTGGTCCTAGTTATCATGCAATTTATGATTTATCATCAAAACTCATATTTGTGGTATGCAGTTTACCAAAAGTTCATTTTAGGATGTTAAATTTGGACTGTAAATTCAATGGACATAAATGCTTACTGGTTTAGGCATGATAGTTTTTGTATTTACAAGCAGTGATATTGTTGTTGGATCTTTAAAAAGTGATGATATTGCTTTGCCAAAAATTGTGAAAATACCATCTCGTCTATTATGGTGTACAAGCAAAACACCGACTACACTTGTTACAGTAGTATCACACACAAGTTCAGTGATTGAATTAGACGAGTTATTTTGTTTTTTTTTGTTTTTTTGATATTGGTTGAATATAAAAACAAATCAGATCTAGGGCTCTCCTGAGATTGGTGCTTTAGAGTATTATTATATTTTAATTCCTATTCATTATTTTTTTGGAAGAAGATGCTTTTTACTGTAACATTTGGGAATATCATTGCAGTATTTTATACAAACAGAATAGTGAGGAGAAAGTAATTTGTCATGGTCACAATTTATGTCAGCCTCACAGTTCCTCATAAAAATAACAATTGCATATTTTCACTTGTTTGCAAGCAATATATTTATATGGATTACGATTGTTAGACAGCAATATGTGAATTATTACTGATTTTTGTCTGAATATACAGTGGTACCTGAAGTTTTCTTGTATCCAGCAATTTTCATTTCAAGTAATTTGATAATGATCAGACTCTATCACAAAATTATAATTAGCAAATCATTTATAAATTCGAACTTCAATAAAAATGGCTTATTAAATTTTGGACCATTTTGCCATTGATTGGATTCTGTTGGAACATGATCTTTGATGTTTTCTGAACTAATTGAAATTACCTTGCGTTCTTTCTATGACATTTTTATGGAATAAATGATACAGAAATGTTCTCTTTATTCTTTCCTTTGATGGTGTTGAAATCCATTGAAATCTGCAGGAATTATTTGGGATTTCTCTTGAGATGTGAACATTATGTAGACAAAGTCCATGATTGCTATTGACTTTATAGTAAAGTTAGGAAGGTGTGAGTATTTGAAGTCCTCAGAAACCAGTTTGTTTGCATTTACTGGATGGCTGTAACATACTTCATATGATAGAAAATCTATTTTTTGAATTGAGTGAGGCAAGTTTTGTTCTTATGTTTCAATTCTCTTCTCTTCTCTTTCTCTCCCTTCTCTTCTCTTCTCTCCCCTCCTCTCCTCTCCTCTCCTCTCATCTAACCTCTCTCCTTTCTCCTCCCATATCTCCACTTCTATCCTATCCTACCCTCTCCTCTTCCCTCCTGTCCTATCCTCTCCCCTCCTATCCTATTCTATCCTCTCCTCTCCTCTCCTCTCTCCTCCCATATCTCCCCTCCTATCCTATCCTACCCTCTCCTCTTCCCTCCTGTCCTATCCTTTCCCCTCCTATTCTATCCTCTCCCCTTCCTTCCTCCCTCCTCTCCTCTCCTCTTGTCTTCCCTCCTATCCCTTCCTATCCTCTCTTCTCCCCTCCCCTCCCCTCCTCTCTCTTACTCTCTCATCTCTTATTTTCTCTCTTCTCTTTCTCTCCCCTCTCCTCTCCTCTCCTCTCTCCCCTCTCCCATCCCCTCCTGTCCCTTCCCTTCCCCGCTCTTTTCTTTCTCTCCCCTCCTCTTCCCTCTCACCATCTTTTCTCTTCTCTTGCTCTTTTTTTTTCATTTGCAGAAATGTTTTTGACCCCATGGGAAGATAAGTCAGAAAAACAAATGACATGGTTAAAGGATTAAAGATATATCTGCCAAATCTGGCTCTATATTTTTTGTTTCCCAGAAGATAGCCTTGTGATGGTTGTGAGTGCATACTGAAGAGATCAACCATAAACTTTATATTATTGATATTTGTCATCGCAACAGTCACTAGTACCTGTATTTAATTTACATACTATCAATGGTTATTGCATTTTACCAAGATAGTTTTTTGTGCTTGGCAATGACATTCAATTTTCTTTGACAGCAGGTAAATTATCCCACTTTGTACAATATTTGATGGAAGTGATGGACTGTTGCCATGTCCCCCAATAATATATGTTTGAATATCAATCTTTTTCTGTCAAGTACTTGTTCTTTGTCAGGGCTACCACTGTCAAATTAATTTGTCAGTACAGCAGGGAATTTTACATTTAATATTCTAATTTATATGAGAAGCTAAATAAGTAAATGTCATACAAGAAGCCAGACAAGCTATCAGCCTATGTCTCCATTTTTTGAATTATTGATCTCTTAAGGTGTGGTCACACAAGCATTTTTCGGATGGGTAATCTGTACCAATTACATCAATGCGATAACGGGGTGGCCATTATCTCTGATTTTTGAGCCGGAGAGACTGTTGTTGGTCCATATCATGCAGGCTCAACAGAATAGGCAATTCTAAAAGTCATAAGCAGAATGTATTGTCTTCTGAATATGAAAATTAAAGTTAAATACCAAATTATGTTTTCAATTATACTAAATGTAAGTAGTTGTAAATATGAAATATTCTATTCATGGTTAAATCTTTTATTCATAAAGACATTTATTTTTATGCAAAACTTCATTTGAACTGTATCTTGGGTCTTTTGTTTTTATATAAATATTTTTTTCTTGCCAAAGAAGAGTGACCTTATTATTCATCTCATTATATTAAAATTTCTTAGGCAACAGTTTAAGTGAAAATGGCTGCAACAAATACCATTAGTATTTGCCGTCATGTATGTATTAAAGCATGATTATTCTTTCTCCTATATGACCATTGCAATTCAGAACCACACAACTTGTTACATATAAGTTGGGCCTAATATTTGCCATGTGACTGCACCTTTAGATCCTCCCATACTAGACTGCTCTAGAAATGACTGTTGTTTATTTTAATAATTAGATTCATTGATTGCACTTTACATAAGGAAAATTAATTTACACATATTCCTGGCCCAATGATTTTATTGTCTGTCTGTTATGCATAACAAAGTCTAAACAGAATCCATATTATGAAGAGGCATCAGTTTGTATTTCATTATAACTACAATTCTGATCAAGAATCATTACTGAAGGGTTGCTTTCAGAGAAAGACAAGTACACTGATACTAGTAACTGTTTAGTAGAACTTACAGTACTGTTGAATATTTCATTTCTAATATACTCATCCTCACGATGGCTGGTTTCGTTTCCTCTGAATCTGACGAAATAATTGACCAAAACAGCTGTTCAGGTATGAAACTAATCAAGTAAAAATTGAATTTGCTTAGAAATATGGAAAGACTATAGACTGTACAGCCAACACAGTTAAATCTCCCTCATATGGTGATGATAATGAATATCTTGTGCAATTTATTTCTATCCCCAATTAAGTTTTACTGTACATTTCATCTTATTCCAAGTTTTGATTTTTCTTTGGGGTGTAATCTTTTGAATTGGTTTATCTATTCTTACTTCACACTTTTTCATTGAGCATCATGCATAATGCATTTTGCCAGCTCCTACTGGCTTCTCATTTCCAAAGGACCACTCATGTCCTTAGTATGATAAAGTGAGGAAGATTGCCACATTTTCTTATATTTTATGCTGTTTATTCAACTTGTTGAAACCATCTAAAAGGAAAAAATATTTATATACATATTACTGTCATCTACACAAGATATGTATTTTTGAAGTTGGTACACTATATATATGCTATTTATTATTATCAGTATAACATTGGTTATCCAACTGAACTGCAATTAAAGTCAATTGCAAATTAAAGAGAAAGAAAGACAGAGATAGAGACTAAGAGAGTGTGTGTGTGTGACTACAAGTTCTAGTAGTATCAACAATTATTGCTGTTCATTCACTTCATTTTTCTTTTCAATGGGAGCTGACACTCCACTCCTAGTCTGAGGTAATATTTGTTCCCACTAAATTGCATATGCAGATTCTTTAAAATCAAGTGTGTAACAGATAATTTACCTACTTAATTGTATCCAAATTTTCCACTCGACTTTACACTTTGCTGTAGTGAATAACCTAAGTAATATAAAAATTAAGTCTCCAAATCAGTTCAGCCAGTCTATGTATAAAAGATATCAAGCATTGTGTTTATATGAACATATTTTCTTTATAGTAATTTGAATATTTGTACAAGCTGACCTAACTAGTCTACATAAAAAAACAAGAGAACACACTTAATCTTCATTTATCATTGAAATTCAAGATTAAGAATTGACCATCATAGCTACCACTCACAGGGATGACAATCAGAATGTCCGATTCCTCTTGCCTCCTTCACCCTTTACCTTCTTTTCTTAGCTCATTCCTGCTCTTTTATGTTGCCTTCTTTCCCTTCCCTTTCCTCAATTCATTTGCCTTTATATAATGAATCTTCTCTATTCCATAAGTATTTTTTGATACATGGATATGACTACTTGCTATTAGACTATCACATCCCAAATAAAGTGACATAGTCAATTTGGGTACTAGAACTGAATCATCATTATACGATAGTCTTTCTTAAATTCATTCTTTAATGCAAAATAACAATGTAGATCATACCTAAAACTGTGCACAAATATATTTGTTCATCAACATAGAATGAGATGCCAAGTAAAATGTGACCTGCTATTTATTGTATGTTCACCTGTCCCTTGTCAAGTTTGAGTGTATGATTTGTCCCTTGTGTAAAATATATTAAAATATCAAACTTTGATAGCAATATGAACTTGAATTTCTATATATATTACTTAAATAGTCTGAGCTGATTTTATGTATCAATTCAAAACATCCCATTTACTCAAAATTATACTAAGATCTTAACATTATTTTACAATTTTAAAAATAGCTAATTTGGAAAAAAAAAAAAAAAATTATTCGGCAGCTACTGAATAATGAGAATCAATCCACCTAATCAGGAATGAATCTAATCCAAGCAGCTACATGGGTGGGGCACTTTACGTGCTGTTATGTGGAGACTAATATAACAGGTTTTCTGGAGGTTATAAGGTTCCACCATAAAAAGCTTCTTATTTGCATCTATACAATTTTTTATTTCCATTGGAGAAAATATTACAACATAAACAAGAAGGGATCCTGTCATTCTGACCAAGTTTTACTGCCAAGGTACAAGGCAATCAACAAACGGGAGAAAGATGCTGTGGTACGAGATGAAATGTTTGAGAAGGAAAAAAAGGAAAACATAGATGAGAAAATATACAAGAGGAATAAAAAAAAAAATCTTTATTTATACTGAGCAATAGAGAGAGACTAGTGTAGAAGGAAACAGGAAAAAAGAGACTTGAGCACATTGATAACAATGAGGAAGAACAAGATAACAAAAGAATAAACCTGGTACAGAGATAAATGCACATAAGATTACTACTAAAGCTGATAAATAAATCTCTTTGAATGATATTGCAAAATCAGTCAATGAAATTTTTCATGTTGATGACCTAAGCTTTGAAGGAAAATAAAATCTGCTACACACAAACGTTAGGACTTTAAAGATAATTTTGTTTTACAAAACTTTACAGATTGGAGTACATGAAAATATATTTCAAAAGAAGCTGAATACGAACAATTCCATTTAACAGTTTTATACTTGTATTGGGCATGCAATGATCTGTGGATTATCTAGGGATATGAGTAATTTTACATAGAAGACTTAAATTTGTAGATTTTGAAGGCAGAAATCATTCTCATAATAACTGTATGCATATTAACCAAGATGCAAGTGAAGCTTAGATGCTCAACTTTAGGCCAAGACCTAAAACTGCAATATACAGGTCTGAATAAACATCTGTATCATAGTGGGCTTCAATAGTACACAATAACTAGTAATTTAAAGAATTTAGTCATATACGCAGTTATTAAGAGAGCTGCCCCTTATTCCTGAAAGGCACAATATAATACTTTGAAAACAATCATTATTTTGAAGACAATCATTCTCTTATACAACTGCCAGGGTTTTCCAGTCCTCCAGAGTTTCTTACTAAAGTAGAGATTATGCTTAGTAATTAATAATTAGCACTCTGAATGGAACTGCTGAAGATATTCAATTGTGTTTGCTTTCATGTGGAATGACATTCATGAAAATTTGTTTAGAAAATAAATCTTTGTACAAATTTACAATATGAACGAAGAGGTTATTTATCTTTGGATGTATACAGCTTGTAATGAAAACTGTATACTGTTGTGTGAATAACCAGTACAGTGATAATGTAACTGAAGGGGGTGGTTACTTACACAAAATATAATCAATATAAACAGCTCTATAATTTTCCGGCATTCATGCATAGCTTGGCCAAATTTGTATCAACCATTTCTAGTGACATGCTGTCAGATCAGATGGCTATAATACAAAGAACTTGTGTTCCCTCAAACACCAGAATGAAAATATGAAAACTAAAAATTTACTAGCTTGAACATTATTTTCAGCTTGTCTTCAACTCAAATGAATTCAAATCATGTCCTTAATTTTCAGTGCTTTTTACTGACAATAGTCATGGCAATAACATTTTTAATTGTTGATATCCATGATGGTGTACTGACAAAATATATTTCAGAGGTGTGTTACACAAAGGAAATAATCAAAGCCATTTAAACAATGTACACGATATATTTCACTTTTATCAGATTGAAACCAAACAGTAAAGCTTTTCCAATATTGTATAAAGCCGCTAATATTCTGATGGATTACTAGCAAATTTAATCTTAAAATGACCCTAGAGTTCACAGGACTCAAAATGCATACATACATATCACATCTCTTTTGAGAACTTAACTAGATATTGGATTTTGCATCCCTAGGGCTATTTTCAGATGAAGTCTATATCCTTACATGGTAAAGAGTGGCATGAAAATCAGTAGAAAACAATAATGAATGATATACTGAATAGTCATTGGTAAATTGCAATATTATGAAGTGTTGCATTGCATGGCAACATTCACCACTTTCTGAAGAACAGTTTGCTGTGATGGAGGTGGTAGGTGGTGACTGGCAGTGAGAGATGGGTTTTGGGATGGAGGTCATAAATCATCATTACCACTCATCCTTACAAGAACTGCTGCTGTCTTGTATTGGCTCTACACATCCTATGTCTCACTTTTGGGTTATGCTAGATCTGGTTTATATAACTGTTTATAGCATGACATAATATACAGAGTAAAGTTATGTACAAGTATGCCGTTGCTCTGGGCATAAAATATCCAAATCCCATTTTATTTTATAAGCTATTAGTTGACAGCAGGGCAGAAATCAGGTTGACAATTAGCACACTAACACCACATCAAACTGTAGGCTTTACCAGAATTTAACATTTAAAGATTTACAGAAGACTGAGAGGGAACAATCTCCATAGCATATTCTTCTACATGACTTTTCCTATTATATGACCACTAAAGTGTGGTATATCATTCCACTTCAAGAAGGCTTATTACATCACAAGTGCACAGGAAGTGTGCAACCAAATGGGTTTCAAAAATTCCAAGTACTTTAAATCTTCAGCTGGTTATCATGCTGCAACCAATATAGAGACAAAAGTGTCCCCTCCCTACCTGACACAAGCCTCTTGGGTCCCTTAATAAGCAACTTGTGCGTAGTAACCTGTACATGGGGTTAACAAACTACAAGCTACTAAAGGTACAAAATATCCCCCATGTATTCAAGTCAAAATGATCAACCTAGAATTTACTCAACATTTGGAGGCCTAGTACAAACTTTAAAATGTACTCATAATGCATTATATCTTACATATGGTATGAATTGTTACAATGAGGATGGATAGTGGAATCTGTCTCTCACATACAAAGAAATTGTTCTCCCAATGTTTATATATATATATAATCATTTCCACAACTTTGTGCTTAACAAAATAACACTTCGACTAGGGTAACTTTGGAAATTCACGGATAGTCAATAAATTTTAATATCATGAGAGACAATTATATAAAAAATAATAATAATAGTGCACAGCAGTTATGCCTACATTATTCATTTGCAGATCAACAAGGTCTAAAACCAGTGTATCATATAACCATCCAAATATAGATTGATCTTGGAACTATAAAAAATGTGCCCAAAATTAACAGATCAATAGCTAGATAGAGCACACTTCCTACCAAGCTAAAAAGAGATAAAATAACAAAGGTAAATTAATCAAAACAATGAAAAATTAGTTGAAAAATAACAATTTCAAAATAATCAATATTCATAATATCAATTAATAATAGACAACTGTGTAAGACTAATAAAACATAAAATCAAATAACAAAATTGGAGATTCAATAATAATCATAATGATCAAAACACTAATAATGACAAAAATAATAATATATTGATAAAAAAAAAAAAAAAAAAATTCAATTGAAAATATCAATAATAATAACTATTATAATATTGTGAAATGTTTACTGGAACTTCATTACACCACCTGGTCACACGTCCATTCTATGGTGTGTAACATAGTAACAAGTTTGCGTGTGGCACCAGCCTTTTTTTTTTCTTTACTTTGAATTTTGTTTCTGTTACTAAGACATGCAAGATTTTTGCCTTTTCACACCTATTACACTTCCAGACTTGTATTTAAAGTAGAGATAAGAAATTATGCTTTAATCGCTTGCACACACTGACGCAATCAGACACACTACTTCTCACTTCCAAAAACTTACACACACATCACCTCTCCCATAATATTCCTAGGAATGATTACTTTACTGCATGTCTTGGCAACAGAACGCAAAATCACAAGTTACACCTGAGAGGATGAAGGCATAACATCCAGCCATTCTTTACCTAGTCTTATATTGAGTAAATATCCAACCTTATAAAAGGCAACACTTCTTCTTATTACCGCCCTTTCCATTTAACTTTCTGTCAGGGGATTTGCGGTTAATCTGCCGAACTAGGTCATAGAAGATCTCATTGACATTGATCTTAGCTTTTGCTGATGATTCTAGGAAGGCGCAAGAGAATGACTTGGCCAGGTTGAGGCCCTGGTCTTTGCCGACAACACGCTCATCCTCCAAGTCACACTTGTTACCCACTAAAATCATCGGGACGTCATCCGTGTCCTATAAGAAAAAAAAAAGTAAAATATAAGAGTAAGTACGGATAACCTCATCCTATTGAAAATTATACAGAATTATAGTAAAGCATAATAGCCCCTTTTCTATTCACAGATACTTAGTTGTTTCGCCTTTTCTGTTATAAAATCGCAGTTTTATATCACGTTTACTGAGTTATTCACAGTAAAAGATAGCAAAGCTATACATATACATTCTTTATCTTAGTCTTAGTTTGTCATAATTGGCATCATGGTAGCCTCATATAATTTTCAATTCAACTTCTTCCGTCAATATCATCATTATATTAAGTACTGAATTATGACTCATTGACTACCCCATGGAATATAATTCCCTTTTTACCCCATCCTGTGGTGTACAATTATCACAAAAATCATTATCTTTCAAGATTTTATCATTTCTTTTATATCCTTTCTCAGCCTTAACCTGAACATTCAGACTGAACTATGACGCTCATGCCACAGGATTAAGAAGAAGCCTGATTATGAAGTCTGATTACAATTGAAAAATAACATCCTGTGGTTTATTCTTGAAGTCTATCATAGCTAGAAAAAAAATATTGCCAAATATAACAAAAAAAATTCTTTACCCAAAGAAATGTTGTTTTTATTATTGCTTACCTTGACTCTGAGAATCTGCTCACGTAGGTCTTGTAAATCATTGAATGTACTTTGTGCGGTGATACTGTACACCAAGACAAAGCCCTGTCCATTCTTCATATAGAGATCACGCATAGCTGTGAATTGTTCCTGAAAATTTAAGAAATCTTGATTACCAAAATTAAAGAAGGAAATATGTGTGTGTGTGTGTGTGTGTGTGTGTGTGTGTGTGTGTGTGTGTGTGTGTGTGTGTGTGTGTGTGTGTGTGTGTGTGTGTGTGTGTGTGTGTGTGTGTGTGTGTGTGTGTGTGTGTGTGTGTGTGTATGTGTGTATGTGTGTATGTGTGTGTGTATATATGTATGTGTGTGTGTGTGTGTATATATGTATGTGTGTGTGTGTGTGTGTGTGTGTGTGTGTGTGTGTGTGTGTGTGTGTGTGTGTGTGTGTGTGTGTGTGTGTGTGTGTGTGTGTGTATGTGTGTGTGTGTATGTGTGTATGTGTGTATGTGTGTGTGTATATATGTATGTGTGTGTGTGTGTGTGTGTGTGTGTGTGTGTGTGTGTGTGTGTGTGTGTGTGTGTGTGTGTGTGTGTGTGTGTGTGTGTGTATGTATGTATGTATGTATGTATGTATGTATGTATGTATGTATGTGTATGTATATGTATATGTATATGTATATGTATATGTATATGTATATGTATATGTATATGTATATGTATATGTATATGTATATGTATATGTATAATTATATTATATATGCATATTTATATATATATAGTATATATAATATATATATATATATATATATATTTTTCTATCTATCTATCATTATAAGTTATATATATATATGTATATATATGTATATATATATCTATATATATCTATATATATATATATCTATATATATCTATATATATCTATATCTATCTATATCTATCTATATCTATATATTTACACATCTCTATTAAACCATACACAGTTTGAAAAGAAAATTAAGTTTACAATAAGCTTTCTATTTACCATACTTTAAACAAAACAGTAACAAAAGAAAAAAACAAATACCAAAAAGCTATGATACAATAGTAGAGATAACAAAACCTACTTCTTATTCATCTATAAAAAAAACAAAAAACTGAAAGAATTTTAAACTTACAGTTCCAGCAGTGTCAAGGATTTCAAGCATACACTGCTGTCCATCCACTTCCACTTGCTTTCGGTACGAGTCTTCTATCGTGGGATCATATTTCTCGACAAAGATGCCCTGCACAAACTGAACTGTAAGTGCAGATTTTCCAACACCTCCTGACCCCAACACCACAATCTTGTATTCACGCATCCTCGACACTAAAACAAAACAAAATATTTTAATATCGTGAAATCTTAAAGACATTTTGATAATCATGATCAGTGGCAAGTTACCTTCAGTGCATATCAGAAATTAATAAATAGACAAACAAAACTACACTGCTCAATACTATTCTGCATGAAAGTTAAACTTCGTTTTCTATTGAAGATCTACTATCCAATTCAGTGCAAAAAGACAAGGAATGATTAATTATGATTACATGCCCACCTTTACACTATCATTCATGAGACAGACAAGGATAAAAAGAATGTATATTACCCTTGGTGTGGACATGGATGAGATAATTCTTTTAAACGTTTATAAGGAACATAAATAATCTAATTACACAGACACATTTCATGAACCAATCTAGAGGTGTGAAAAAGCTATAAAAAAAATTCTGTCCCCTCTCACTTGATAAGACAGGATCTGTTCATTGGTTCTCACACTTCAGGTTAGTTATGCTCATACCCAGGCACTAATTCAAACGTAGTATCATATATTAAGGCTAATATTAACACTTCATATAACCTCTCATGTTTAACTAAATAAATATAGCCTCGGCACATACTGGTATATCCTTGCATGCTGTTGGAGCACTGTCAATACTGAATCACTCTCAGGCCACACTTGTCACCAAAGCTGAACCCGTACTGAACAGCGGCAGCAACAGGGATCCCCCTTGTCCTTGCCCCTCATGACACAAATAATCCCCCACTCTGCCTCACCCTTCCTACCAGGCCCTGGCCACTGCTCATTAATCCCCTCAACCTGAGTGCTGTCAGGTTCATCACACATGATCTCTCTTTTACACACTTTCTACCCCATCCCCCCTTTCTGTCTAACTCACGTAGTCAACTCAATGCACACAGCCTGTCTATCTGTCTGCTTATGATCCCTCCCTGCTATAATGTCTGACTGCCTTTATCCCCATATGCAGGTTATACGTAATTTCTTTGGACAATTAATAACAAATACTTATTGTATTGTAATCTAAACCAGAATTACAATTGGGTTAACTTCATCATCTCCTTAGAAGCACCCAGTAATAGCTACTTTTCCTCCCATAAAGCTAAATCACTGGAAATTCTGCACTGAATATGATTGTAAACAATTTTACTTGCATCATTAATCAGCACAAACTAAAGTGTTATAACTATGGAACTACACCCAGTAATGATAGTCTGGCACCCACTTGCACAACCTGCAGTGTCACCCAGCACCAGCACACATCCAGCACCACAGCTGCCTTCTGGTATACTATTACATACTCCACCAACTACAGAGCCCATCTAAGTACATCATAAAGGGATTGGTTTTGTTACTAGTCTGATATGATAGGACTAAGGATTAACGAGATATCAGCTCTGTTCTACACTCTACAGTAGTTAGCTAACATATTTGTCATTTCTTTATAAACAAAGAAAATAAATGTCATTTTTGTAATATATATTGAATTTTTACATAAGACATATTATGGACTTCATATAAAATAAGGTCCAGATCCATAACCATCCAAAGAGCCTTGCATTTCCTACACCTTAAGGGTTCTTTTAATAGTAAATATATTTCAAGTATATAATTTCAAGGAACTATTTCAGTATCACTGTAAAGAAAAACTTTCAGTAAGGAGACACTAATTAATTGTTGCAAGCAAACACAAAATCCACTATTAGAGAAAACTAACTAATATTTCTATGAAAATCTTGTATCTCTACCAATCCAGAATTAACAGCATAAACAATTCACTTTCTGTTTATCTAAATACACACTTGCATGACAAGAAACCATCGTCATCTACATATCAGCTAAAGATAAAACAAGGTTATTTCAGTGACGTATGATCATGATCAAAGGGCAACTATTCAGAAAAAAAATTATCGGGTACACTAAAAAAAAATAAACACTCTCTCTCCCTCTTTTACACACATACACATACACATACACATACACATACACACAAACACAAATACACACACACACAAAATGTTTGGTTCTTAACAGCATTACTGCTGAAACCAAATCAATCCCTCATTCTATGACTTGTGGACTTTCCAACCATTTGTAGCAGTTTCTCAGTAACTTCTTGCAACTGGATGTATTTTTCAAAAAATATTGTCTCATTTGATATAAATTAATGTCCATTCTTAAATCTAATTAATTTGGAGATTTTACAACATATATTGATAGGGAGCTAGCTGTTTGAGGAATGCTGCTCATGTATATATGTATGTATGTAAATGGAATAGTTAGCCTGTGCAATGGACAAATAAATGTGCATATGCCGTCTATCGGTTTGTCTATATATTCACACATTAACATATGTATGTATGTATACATATACATATATACACACACATACACATTTCTGTATATAAGCTTAGCCTGTACACTTACATACACACTCTGAAACAAACACAGTTGCATAAGATCGCACATCCAAAAGTGCAAATAGCTCCCCAACACACAAACATACACTGTGCATACTGTGAAGCATTTAGTTATGGGCTAAGCCATCACATGGTCTTGTATACCTGGAACATCAGCACTGGATGGTTATCAGGGAATGTGGTGGGAAGGTGAGCCCATCAACAGAAAAAGCACATTGCAGTATATTGTTTATCAAGTTGGTGTGAAAACATGCATGTATTTGTGTGTGTGTGTGTGTGTGTGTGTGTGTGTGTGTGTGTGTGTGTGTGTGTGTGTGTGTGTGTGTGTGTGTGTGTGTGTGTGTGTGTGTGTGTGTGTGTGTACGTGTGTGCGTACGCGTGCGTGCGTGTGTGTGTGTGTGTGTGTGCGTGCGTGCGTGTGTGTGTGCGTGCGTGCTTGTGTGTGTGTGTGCGTGCGTGTGTGTACGTGTGTGTGTGTGTACGTGTGTGTGTGTGTGTGTGTGTGTGTGTGTGTGTGTGCATGTGTGTGTGTGCATATGTGTGTGTACATGTGTATGTACATGTGTGTGTACATGTGTGTGTACATGTGTGTGTACATGTGTGTGTACATGTGTGTGTACATGTGTGTGTGTGTGTGTGTGTGTGTGTGTGTGTGTGTGTGTGTGTGTGTGTGTGTGTGTGTGTGTGTGTGTGTGTGTACGTGTGTGTGTACGTGTGTGTGTACGTGTGTGTGTACTTGTGTGTGTACTTGTGTGTGTACTTGTGTGTGTAAGTGTGTGTGCATGCATGTGCGTCTCTATTTTTGCAATTTTTGCAAGTCTATCAGTTCTATCAAAAACCAAGTCCACCCTCAGACACTAAAACATCATGCATATATACACCCACACACCCACACACACGCACACATACACGCAAACTATTATGGGATGTAAAGAACAATGTGTAAAGATACCTTCTTGTGTTGTAGATTCTTTATTCTGAATTCCTGGGAAACAAATATAAATACCAATGAATAAATGTATAGATACAGATACATGCATGCAGTAAACAGCGATTACAGAAATGCACTTTTAGTTTTAGAATTATGCCAACACATTCCTGCTTCCCTTGACATACTTTGGGCAGTTTTAGGCTAGTATTTCCCCAAACTGATTTATTGACTTTGCAACTAAAGCCAATGATGATATGAAAACTCTCAGTAGGTTATATTCAATTTCCAAATTAAATAACCCTCTGCACTGGACATGCTCTTTCCATGAAACCATGAACAATGCTGCCACGTGGAAACACACGAACATGAGATACTGGATATATAAAAATAAAACTTAAGGTGAAATTTGGTTTGTTCATATTTTAAGTTTCAGGCACAATGCGGATAGTGAACAAGTAGTCAGAAATGTTCCAGCCACCACGAGACCACATCACCTAGTACTGCTTCTTTAAGTAAACATTTCCTAAGAATTGAAATATTTATCATGTGGGTAAGTTAAGAAAATTAAAGAGGTACAACCAAGCTGCTCTTTAATTATATGCCCACACAGTGATGATAATTCTCCCTGCTAGTCCTCTTAATCTAAAAGTATATACAACAATACTTCCTTATCTTCACCCCATTTATCAAATTATGTGAGAGAAATTTAGTTTGTACTTTAATTAGTTTTGAGTGTGTATGTGTATTCTAAAAATAGAGAAAGCAGGTAGGAGAAAGAGTGAATAAACATGGGCACAAACTCGATACTACTTAAACACAAATGTACATAAGAGGAAAACTCTGCCGAGATCAGAACACTGCCAATGGTGGTGAAGAACTGAATTTTATTACACAAGGGCTTAGACACCAAATAGTAAATTAGAAGGACTAGTGGACCTCACCCTATTCCCTGATTTCTTTCTTCTTTCTGTGAAGATACTTTTTTTTATCTTCAACATAATTACAATAATAATAATGATGATAGCAACTATAACATTAATAACAGTAATATACTTGGTACACCTACTAATTAACTCCTTGGTGACAAAGCACTTGAGGAACAACCTATGTGTAAAAATGATAATGATAATAATAATAAAAGATGAGCAGAGTGGGCAATCCATGTCCTCAGCATTAATGGGTTAATCAGCTTTCAAGCTATTGCAAAGTCTAAGAGGGCTTGCAATTAACAGCTAACTTTTACTAGTAAAAGTAAAGTAATAATATTCCAGAAATATGTATATCTACTCTTTGATAATAATAACCAAGACATCTTAAAGCATAAACTGTGACTACTGTTGATAAAGCTATGAACAAAGGAATCAATATCTTCACATGACTACGACACTGTTCAAGGTTTCTATTCAAATGATTCATCAGAAGTATTTTTGAGATTTCACAAGACAATGGTACGACAAAGTTACTCTTCTTTACTTATATTTCTTTACTCCTTACAAAGCACCTTCCCAATTTGTATTAGTATAATTTGCTCTCTATTATTGGGTTATACTCTTTGGTTAGCAATTTTGTAATATATAATATAATTAATGAATAAGGTAATTATGGATTACAGTTACATGTGAAGCAAAATTCATCACCACCATCATCATTATTATTGTAATATCAATAACAATAAAAATCAAAAACTGCCTTCTGCTGGACCCAAATGGCAATCAATGCAATTTAAGTTGATCTTGTGAAGGATAACAGCAATCAGGACTGATACACCTGCAATGACTCAAACCTTCAAAGCACCTGCAATGGTCC
>NW_028234429.1:10781506-10786506 GCF_977035675.1 Penaeus japonicus | reverse complement strand
TTGTTTTTAAAAGTGAGTGGCAACTTTTGAAACAGTCTCTTTTGTGCCAAAAGACAAAAACATTTCCCATTTCGTGCAGAAGATAGCAGCGTCGGGACATGGCCCTGAAGCTACAGGGCCACCACGCCTCGTACACGTACTCGCACGCACTGAAACGGGTCACGCGAGCCACCACGAACCCACATCAAAGCTGGACGATTTATCATCCAACAACAACTCTGTAAACATTGATATCAACCTTAGCTTCGTGAGCTTAACTTCAGCTTACCGATTTCATGTAGAGTCGCTTACATTAAGTTCATCGTCCTACACCACTAATACATGGCCGCGGACTCGGAGCTTATCTTGGCCCGATCCTGTAGTACTATCTACATGCCTTTCCCTCCTTCCCTACTGCATGGCAAGGCACCTTCCCCATCAATCATATGGCATCATACTTATTTGAGTCTGTACCTGGAACCACGTCCCTTAGGGGCCCTAGAGATCATTTGACGCCACATACTTTCCATGGCTCCCTTCATTGATCAATTGGCACCACACCTCTGGCACTAATCACTTAGCACCTCTCCCTCCCCCTTCACTATTTGCCATTAGTGCTATTTCACAAGTCATTTGGCATCGCACCAGCAGCCAGCAAGATGAGGGGAAGGGTCATCCCCATCCATCATATTTACCACCATAAATGTCCCTTTCTGATCACTTGATATACAACGTTTGTGACTTGGTTCCATGAACGTTTTCTGTGCGCCTGCAGATCCACCCTCTCTCCGGTTTCCCCAGTCCGGTAATCACACGTTATGCCCTTTTGATCACCTGGCACTGCATCCACTCTTCCTTATTGGGCATTTAATACACGGAGGATGTGCAAAGGCATTTAGGGGTGGCGTGAGTGCGCATGTTTATGAGTGCTTGTGATAGCGGGATGGATATCCGTTGATAGGAGCATGACTAGCGTATGATTGATATGTAATGCATGCAATGTAGCAACGGAGACATGTATCCATGTGCTATGTACATGTGCGCGTTTGCTTCGTGTCAGCAATGCGTGCAAATGAATACAGTTTATGATGTGTACAAAATTCATACTGTGTATACACATACAAATGTAATACTTGTGGTACACATCACTCCATGTACGAACTACTCCACAGGATCGATGTTTGCAGCTGCTATTTATGCATCCAGACAGTACACTGCCACTGCAAAGTAGCGTTACTCACCTTGCTGCAGCAGTACCAGGTCCGACGGCGGCGTCAGCAACACTAACGCAACCGGATGTCGTGTGCGGTGAGTGTGTCTTTGGCCGCACTCACTGCCACTGCCGTCCGCGTAAGTCCCACGCTACACTTACTAAATCAGCCAAGCTGGTCTGAGTCTCTGCTTAAAGAATACCCCCTACCGTATGCGCGGATGTGCTATCAGTCGCAATGCTGCTGCTGCTGCGGCGCCGCTGTCACGTATTCATGTGCGGCATGTACGCACAGAAGCACATTAATACATAAACAGACAGACACACACACATATATGTATATATTTACATATATATTACATATATACGTATACATACATATATACATACACACACACACACACACACACACACACACACATATATATATATATATATATATATATATATATATATATATATATATATATATATATAGAGAGAGAGAGAGAGAGAGAGAGAGAGAGAGAGAGAGAGAGAGAGAGAGAGAGAGAGATTGCGCAAGAGTGTATATGTGTATGTATATTTATGAAAGCCTCAAAGCATGTTTACACATCACTGTGGCTGCGGTGAGGTGTGCATAAATCGTCACATAAAACGATCAACAATTACGTTGCCAATAGCTACGTTGTTCCTCTTACTTCGACCAATCTGCTGCTCAATGCATTCAATTTATGCATCTTATTGTTTGCGTAAAACCCCAAATGATAAGGTAATAATAATACTTACATAGAACATAAAACAAGCCCTATCGAATGAATGAGAATGAGAACCTTCATTCAGACCAAGAACTTAAAACGGCCTAACGAGTTACTTGGAACAGCGCGACGATCCAAAAACATCGTGAAGGCCATTAGCAAACGAAGTGCCTCTGGCTTGGGGTGGAAGCCAACATGTTAATGCCTCTCGCGTTCAACACCTCTCTCGCCGCTGGCAATATGGGCATTCGTGGGCATTCCATTTAACCCGTGTTGTTGGGCATAAATATAAATATTTGGATTTTGAGGTTTGCAGAGCATGTGATATATCTTAGTGTCAATATTATTCGTTAATTAACTCAAACAGGATGGAAGAGGGTTAATTATAGTTTTTGTTTTGATTCAATTCGATTTTTTTTTGTTAGGGTAATTCAGAAATGATATCAAATGACGAAAAAGATTATCGCGGGATATGTGATACTGAATACAAGGGTCAAATGCTCAGATCACAAGGTATATTTGAGAGCCATATTGTTAACAAACACAAAGCAATTCCCAGTATGAGAAACCAACCAGTTTCTCAAATTTCACAGTGTGATAAGACCATTACTGGCTAACTAGTTTTTCTAGTTATTAGATTTTTAGAAAAATACATTTTCTTACGAAAATCCTGATTGTGCATTTTCCAGATCTTCAGTGTGATTAACACGAGCCTTCCCTTAGTGTGATCTTTATTCATCTGAAATCTCCTTATTTGACGACAAGGAGAGACCAAACATGATGCTGCATTCAGGACGCCAACATGTGCAGTACAGTTGATTGCATGTCTCTGGGCGACGGGCTAGTAGGGCTTACGAACACTTGCGTTTAAGCAATTATTCCAGCCTTATCTGTCTCCTTTGGCATGGTTTTTTTAACAGTCTTGTGTATGTCTTATAATGCATATTTTATTTATACTTAAACGCACAAACACATATTTGCTCTCAGATACATCTCTTTCAGTAACCTCAGAGCAGCGATAACTACACTGAAAAAATGCAAATTAAAAGTAGCAGGTGTATGGAAATAGAAAATATTGCTAGAGGATAACATTGCCGATACAAAAAAAAGACAAAGTGGATTTTAAAACAAAGTTTACAGATCAGAAACTCAATGTGTCAATACTTTTGAAATAATTCCTTTCCAAATATAAAACGAGTTGCAAAGCCACGTCGATACAACGAAAGGATAAACATTTCATCATACAATTGCGATAAAAAAAAATCTTGCGACAGTGTTTGTTAAGTCACCTAGACGCGCACTTTAAACATTAACTGGCAACTTAAGAAAAAAATACCAGGGATATCCCAGGAAAGAAATGAATAAGCTTTGTGAGCCCCGGTTTGCGCCCAAACTATGTTGACACCTCTTTCACTGCCGACAGATTCACGGTAGAAATATTGATCGCAATAGTCGTTGTCAGAATCGCAGACCGTCACCTATCGATGATTCACAGAGGGAAAGGACTATCATCCTGCTGGTTCATCCTCGGTTCGACAGGTACTTGGTCCTTCGGGTCGTTGGACGTTCAATGGGTTTTAGAGTCCCAATGGTCATTGGTCCTACGTTTTAGGTGTGTGTGTGTGTGTGTGTGTGTGTGTATATATATATATATATATATATATATATATATATATATATATATATATATATATATGTACGTATGCACGTATATTTATATCATATTATATATACATATATATATATATATATATATATATATATATATATATATATATATATATATATATATATATATATATATATATATGTATATATATGTATATGTATATGTATGTATATATATGTATGTATATATGTATATATATATATATGTATATGTATGTATATATATGTATATACATACATATGCATATATATGTATACATATGTGTGTATATATATATATATATGTATGTATATATATACATATATATATTTATTTATATATACATACATACATAGATACATACATACATACATACACACACACACACACACACATATATATATATATATATATATATATATATATATATATATATATATATATATACATACATACACACACAGATATGTATATCTGTGTGTGTGTGTGTGTGTGTGTGTGTGTGTGTGTGTGTGTGTGTGTGTGTGTGTGTGTGTGTGTGTGTGTGTGTGTGTGTGTGTGTGTGTGTGTGTGTGTGTAGCAAATCTGCACTTGTCAACACAGACAGTATGAACCTTCTAGAGATCTGTAGGAAACATGAACACCATGTCCACAGATTAGGAATATTTCTCTTACTTATCCCGAAGTTGTTTTAGCCCACCCTCCTTGGGCGGACTCTGCCTAGCCAGAATCTAAAGGCCACTGCATTAGAGAGAAAGAGAAACATTCTGTCTAAGCCCTTTAGTGCATGTCGACAGCGCTCGAGTAACAGCTGCATGTGACGTGGAGACTCGATCCAGACCGAATGCCCAACGACCCGACCCGACCCGTTGGACCAATGACCCGTCGGGGCAAAGATCTGTAATCTGGACAAAGTCATGGCTACCGTTTTTATTTTATCTTTACGGATGTGACGTATGCAACTGTGCACACTGTATCATGCTGTATCATGACGCCACAAGCAGAACGAAAGGAAGTAATTTTTTAGACCATGTAGTATGCATGTAAAAATTTGATTTCCTCAATTTTGCGTCTGAAATCATTTGTCAGCAATTGATGAATAAAATATGCATGTACACTTTATCGAAAAATATAGTTGCTTTTATGGTTCATAATGGAGTGTGTAGCATTACGGGAAAAATAGTGAGTTGAAAAAGTCTACGGGTGCAGACTCCTTTTCGTGTACTGAGATTATCATGTCTTGCATCTTGCAGCGTATAATGAATTAGAGTTAGTTAGATTTAAAAATATCCAGAGCGGAGTCCTTTCCATCATTCTTAGTGTTCTTAGGACATGAGGATAGAACTAGATCTATATGGCGTAATAAACACCACATTACTTTTTAAGGACCTTGGGTTGGCTTTACTATATAACGATGTAATGTTTG
>NW_028234429.1:10724006-10741506 GCF_977035675.1 Penaeus japonicus | reverse complement strand
TGCCGTCATACAACAACAGCAGCCTTGGTGACGCACGCACCATGACATCGTCCTCAGAGGCGATAATATGACCTGAGTCACGATGGATTTATTTTAGCCCCGCGGCCTCGTTCCCGTGCCGCGCCGCGCCCTGAGGAACGCCATGACTTGCGTGTGCTTGTGATGACTCCTTGCTGGTGCATCTGTTTGGTGAGGTTTTTATTTTATTTTATTTTATTTTGTTTCGTGTGTTCCCACCTCGGTTTTGAAGTTGTGAGGGAAAGAAGTCTCGGCACTCGTAAGTGTTTTGAGAAGAGGCAGAATTATTTTCAAACCTCAACCTCCGGGAATATGATTTATAAGCAGCCTACTAGACATCGCCCAAAGGTCAGATTTGTTTATGTATTCAGAGGTGTAGGTCAGAGTAGGCAAAGCACCTCACAAGAGACGCCACTTTTCTACAAATAATCACAGCTCCATGATGCTGCCTCTGCACGCCTCATCATCATCAACAGAAGTAAAAAACATTCTGATCATTTGGTCATTTTCCCATTCCCCATGTCGTACCTGGATCACCACTAATAACTCCATGTGAACTGCACGGTATTCTAGCCTAATTATTATTCCAATTTAGTTATGTTTACTCGCAATATAAATTTCTTCTCTAGTCGCAGTGTATCAACTACCATTCATATCCAGTTGAAATTGTTGCACTTCTGTTGACTCTCATCCGTCTGATATCTGGCCGCAAGCTATCAATATTCTCCTAAACGAGCATTATATATGAAACAGGAGAAAATTCTACGTGACCAAAAACAATTACGTAAACCTAAAATGAAGAAGTGAGGGATGACTTTGTCCTATTCAAAACGAGTTATACAAGCTACTTGTAACGCACGATAATAAACTCTTTGTCATGGGATTTTGTGTACGGTGATGCAACTACTTTTGTTGCACGAGAAGCTTGTCACCTCCTGAAATGAAAAGCTTGCATAATTATGTCGAAATTGGGCTTCCATATGCCTGAGACTCTATGGACCCTACATCGTATTAGCATAGCTCGGCAATGAGTTCAATCTACGCAAGTGCCCTCGACCGTCATCAGTACGAAACGCTGCAACATTTTTAATGGATTTTTCACAATACAACTACGTTGTATTTTATACTTTGCCTTATCCACTGTGCGATTCCATACATTATAAAATCAATGTTAAATCATTAAGAAATCTTACTAAAAAATGATTAACTAATTTCAGTAACTGATTAACTCTTGGTATACCTTCCGGTGATGTTTGGTAAAATGTTCAGAGCTTTTGCGGATGTTACTACAAGCAGCTATGGGTGGACCTCTTCTCTTTCATAATTTTGCGTTGATATGATAGACTTGATTTGTTGATTCGGTTTTACCAATTATGTTTCCCCATTCATCTTCCTGCCATTGGCGTAGACCTACACGTTACCAAACTACCCCTTCAGAACATTTGCATACCGATACCATCCAAGGAGCATTAGGAGAGTAACATATATATGATGGACGCAGCGCATAGTCCGTCATAATCAAATCTTCGCGTGATGAAAATGTTACATCATGTGTGGCTCCACCGTGTTGAATGAGGGAAGCCATGGCCACATGTTAAGCTATACTCACAGGGGACGCAGTAACCAGCAAGTGGCTTTGTCAGCGAAATGTCAGCTGAGATCAACTGATATCATTATTGGTCTACGCGAGTCAGATGTATAGGTAAACATACAAATATGAAGACGAAAACACTGACACATAGCCACCATCCTACGTCAGGCGGTGGAATGTTTGCTTCAAGGACTCTAGGAGCAAAGTTAGGTATTATCCAACTTAGCTAAGCGTCGGGAACAAGAAGCCAAATCAAAGAGTAGCCAAGCTCTGTCGGCTGAACGAAAATCTTCCCTCAAAAACTCGCATTTTCACTTAAAGTCAAGGAAGTGTGAATAACGTTAGAATGCAGAAGGATGATGTCCATTGTATATCCGCAGATAACCATTGGTCTCTGACTATCTGGGAAAGGGCAAGTAGGTCAAATAGTGGCCCAAATCAGAACACAATTTCTTTCCCTTACGGGGGCCATACATCACCCGATCCCAAGGCCAACCATGGAGTTGTGATAGTCAGTCGATATCACACACATTGTGTATGTACATGATTGTCTGCGTATGTATGTGTGTGTATATGTATATATATATATATATATATATATATATATATATATATATATATATATATATATATTTATATATATACATAATATATCATATGTGTGTGTGTGTGTGTGTGTACATATATATATATATATATATATATATATATATATATATATATATATTGTGTGTGTGTGTGTGTGTGTGTGTGTGTGTGTGTGTGTGTGTGTGTGTGTGTGTGTTTGTGTATGTGTATGCATCACCACATATAAAATGTCTATATGCATATATGCATACATACATATACATATATATATACATATATATATATATATATATATATATATATATATATATATATATATATATATATATATATATATATATATATATATATATATATATATATATATATATATATATATATATAAAATATATATATATATATAATATACATAAATTAATATATATATATATATATATATATATATATATATATATATATATATATAGTATATACATACATATTCGCATTGCATAAGCCCATCACATCGTTGAACAAAAATCTTAATTTGTAAGCTACAATGCACGTACCATACACACCCTGATGCACACAACCTTCGTGAGAACCTCTTCGTGGGGGCATCGCGTAGCATTGTTGATTTAGGCCTTTTGTCAACATGGTCAGGTCGTACCGGGTTGTCGATCATCCCAAGTGGCCAGGGATACTTAATTAAATAGGTACTGACGTACTAGGCATTGAGGGGAAGCAAATAATAAGAATATAATAGAAATACAATATAGAATACAATAGAAAAGTGTAGTTCGTAGATACTACCTCACTGGTTATGATTGTAAATGCATATTTATATCAAAATACAGTTATAATAAAATATGTCTATCCTGCATGGAACTAAAGATAGCGTACAATAGAATGTGACTTCGACATTCCAAGGGGAAACGCTGAAACCACATCCCTTGGTGCATATCCTGCCAAATTGTACGTGTGAAATTCAACGCAAAATTACCCTGGAGACGTTCAAAACGTCTCTTGTACCTACAGCGAAAAGAAGAGAAATGGTACTGCTATTCATATTTACGATGGGAAGAAATAATGCACCAAAACTGTAACATAGCTGGTAGAAAAATGAATAGAAAACAGCTCTCCCACACTATTGCAGTAACCGGATGCAATCTCTGATTATTCCTGCGGAAAAAATGGTGACAGTCAGAGTACGAGTCTACAACCAACAGACTTCGAAGAGACGTCACCACAATAGACTTAAAACCACATATGAAAGAAATACCTTGCAAATGTTCCTACACATGATGGACAGAATATGTATGTATGTATTTACCAAACAACAGAACCGCACTTCCAACAGAAAATTGATTGGCTCGTCGTTAGGCAACACAAGTGTATTAATGTTTTTTTTTTTCAGTGTATGTGTGAAAACTGATAAGTATCTATCAGCAATTTCCAAAAATACACTGACATCTTATGTAACCAGAATGAATGAGTTGATACGTCAAATCCTATAAAACTAGGCTGATAAGGTAAGACATGTTCTAGAATCTACCAAGCATGTGACATACTTTGTTCGACTGACGGGAAATTCACAAAAGGTACAAGGGATAGATGACTCCGGATTTCACGAAATGTATTTCTTCCTAAAGAGAATGAATAATACTCAAATGTAGTATTTATCGCGTGGCCCAACTTGTCTTGTGTTGCCTTCGGATAAGTGGTGAGGAATCGCAGCTTCTTAAAAAAGCTATCGCCAATTTCCACAGTCGAAATGAAAGAGGATGCAGCCTTTACGAGCCCCCCCCCCCCATTCCCCACGGACAAAAAGAGAGAAACAATGAGAGTACATGCGACGGGCACCTCACACGCATATTGTGGTGGGAAAAGTCAAATGTCTCGCCAAGCCTTGGCCCAAAAAATGCTTCGCAATCAGAAATCCAGCCCTCTCCCCTATACACAGTTTCACATACTTAAATGCACTGAGTGAGAGAGAGAGAGAGAGAGAGAGAGAGAGAGAGAGAGAGAGAGAGAGAGAGTGAGAGAGAGATAGGGAAGGAGAGAGAGATAGAATGTGTCTATATATATATATATATATATATATATATATATATATATATATATATATATATATATATATATATATACATACATACATACACACACACATACATATTATATATATATATATATGTATATATGCATATATATAAAGGAATGACATAGCGGATGTAACATATATTCGCTTTACCACAGTAACTGTATAGCAAATGATATAATATGACATAAAGGCGAAGTGCAGCGTCAGTGCTCTTGTTGGCATTGTGCTTTTGATGAAGAGCTCTCAATCCATTCACAGGGAAAATGATATTTAAATAATATAAAGAATATACATATCTATTCTTCTATCAATAATATCACAATACAATTAATCCCCAAAGTGATTGACTTTACGACGGTAAAGCGCAAGAAGTAAGAACACAAAACTTATTATGACATCCTACACGCCAGATTGCAATTGCGTCGCACGACCGAACTGACGTGTGTCCCCACGTCGGGCAGAGAGAGATCACGTGACGCAGGTTCCAGAGTCAAACAGGGCTTCCTCATGCACGCACATTGCACACTGCACGCACCGCCGGCTGAGGGCGGTCGGAACAATGCGGGTTTGTCGGATACGGCCTTGCCATGACCAATATTGGAATCTTCACTCTTTCATTTCGAACGGAGGGAGTGAGTCAATGAGTTAGTGAGAGATCGAGAGAAAGATAGATAGAGAGAGGGGTGGGAGGGAAGGGAAGGGAAGGGGGAGGAGAGAGAGAGAGAGAGAGAGAGAGAGAGAGAGAGAGAGAGAGAGAGAGAGAGAGAGAGAGAGAGAGAGAGAGAGAGAGAGAGAGAGAGAGAGAGAGTCAACTATACTATACCTACATATAGGTAGGCAGAACGCAGAACATATAAAATGCCTAACAATAGGTTATCTTTCAGTTGGAATAGGAATATTTTATAATTTACGTAGATAGCAATGTTTTGTCCATATTGACATACCCTTGGAGAATAGATACTTAAATGCCTGTGTTATTGCAGCAATGAGATAAAGACATGAATGATACATAACTTTTTATTTATTTTTTTTTTTGGGGGGGGGGAGTGAGTTCATTTAACGATTCATATATATAATAATGCATTACAGAAAAAATAATCACGAAGGTAGTTGATTTTATTTGCGTCTACTTGGATCAGAGTGCGGCATATACATAATGTACACACGAATTTTTAATAAAGATATACATGTGAAACTGTTTCTGCCAGTAGAGGGCAACCTTGACAAAGGACGAAAGTGAAGTGTGAAGAGCGAGTTATGAAGTGCACTCGTAGTGGCAGGATGTGAGAGACTGAGAAAGTTCCAAGGTTGTAAGACAAAGGATATACTCACTGTGTAGTCGCATTAAAGCCAAAATAAGTTTAATGCATTCATGTAAATTTTATTTTTGTAATATATGGTCAAGATTTCGAGATGTGGAGCACGGGTTATGTAAAAGAGCAATTCTGACGACTCGGTAGGTTTCTGGAGATTCGGAGATAGATACTACGTCATAGAGTGCCTCATTTCCTATGCTGCTTGCGTTTACCGAACCTCTGTGGCTGTCTCTTTAACGTTACACATGACAGGCG
Source organism: Penaeus japonicus (assembly GCF_977035675.1). Classification (NCBI taxonomy): domain Eukaryota; kingdom Metazoa; phylum Arthropoda; class Malacostraca; order Decapoda; family Penaeidae; genus Penaeus; species Penaeus japonicus. The sequence goes on along the minus strand of NW_028234429.1, from coordinate 10,735,658 downwards.
ATACCGAACTTTACGGAAATGTTAATTATCAACACCCCGACTCTGATATGTATGGAAATCTATCGCTTGTTACAGCCTGCACACTCATTTCAAAACACGGGAGCTGTGTATCATGAGTGTACGTTTGGCTGTAGTCTTTATTTTTTCTAAGAACAGTCATGATTACCACTGCATCAAATTAAATAGAAGGCTCCATAGAAAGTAGGGTGTAATGCTACAACCCACGGTTTGTCAATATCTTTAACTAACCATCCTTCGCTGTCACAGCTTTTAGATCCTGCTTCTGCTTAGAGTATAATGCAGACTAATCAATGCATCTACTGTGGTGTGACAAAGAGAATAATCTAAATGGGTTTGGTATTTGAATTAGTACGAGAGGCTTTATATACAATATTCCCTTGGTCCTCCTTTTCTTGTTATGCATGCATCGACGACCTAGCACGATATACACGTGAAGCAATTCATGAAATTATAATATGCCTTATGAAATATTCAATGAACTTACCGTTGGCTCCGCTTCTTAGATTTATGATCGCTCTATTATATCTTGCTCAGTACACATACACGCGCGGTGTTGCATTTATCTGGAATAAATGCACCCATGAGCACGGTAACTAATTATTTGTACATTTCTTGATGCAACTGTTCTTATTCCGTTATTCGAGTGTTCAATACATATTCAAACTTGCTTCCTGTACCAAGCGCCGCTCTCTTCACATCACCCACCTGTGCCCGCTGTCCTTGACCGTTACTGGAGATGTTGTCCACAGCCATTCAAGTTACATTTAAGAATACGCAATCTTAGGAGTATTCTTGTGGACTTCGGCACCCAGTTAATAACTACAAGGATGATAAAAATCAGACAAGGAAACTGCATTACATTACGCATATACACAACATACATCTATAGTCAATAAAAAATCAAAATGATTTTTCTATTGGGAATAATTTTTGATGGCTTACTTCTTTTTTAGTACACGTATTATTTAACAACCTAACACATACATTATATACCTGTTATTTAATTTAGTTATTAATTTATAAACACATGAAGATGCGTAATAATGCGCGCGCTTGAGTATGTGTATGTGCATGAGCGTGTGCATCCGGGTATGCAGGTACATAAGGTTGCTTACTTGATTTAGTTTAGTTGCAGTACTTGGAATATGACTTAACTATGATGCATTAGGTATTCGAAAAATAACTCACCAAACTATTTTCTCATAAGAGCATACCTCCAACACGTGACTACCATTAGACATCTTTGTGTGCAAACTCCCCAAAGATGGTTGGGTGAAATTGTGATTTTTTTAAAAGCAAGGTAATCATATATTAAACACTGTAGGATAATGGAGGACACGAAGGAATTCTGGTTCTCTGATTGACTGAGTCAAAAAACAAAGAGGCAATGAGCAGACAAACTTAGGTATGCTAGATAACCATACTTTAATATGAATGATGACATGACTTTGCAGAAAAGGTGACGAAGTAAACAACATTACACTCAGTATTTAAAAAAATGATTGCTCTACAGATTTCAGTTGCATATGAAGAAAATATAAAGTATGGTTTTCTAAATACCGATATCTAAGGACAGGGAAAAAAAGGAACAAAAAACTTATTGCAACTATACTTTTAAATGCACGAATAAAAATCACAATTAATTTTAAGAGCAAAAAATCAGTAATTTAAAGTCAAGAACGATTGCATATTCATTAGCTAATCATGTTTCCAGCAAAAATGGATCAACCGAGTCGACTCTTCTAAGCAAATGACTACCCTCTGTCTAATATGACACAATTAATTTGTTGTATACATATGCATATACATGTATCTGAAGACATAGACGAAATTAGAATACAATGTTACATATTCCTTTTTTGGTGAATTATTGAATATGGTAAACATTTCAAGTCGTCAGTCACTTTTGGTACATAGTAATACAATGAAACAAAACACTAAAACATGTAGTTACAGTCAAGTTCTAAAAATAGATGGTATTACTAAGAAATGATTTAGGGACAATGCTCACTCCTTATAAGTAATTGAGGATACAATAATCTGGAGAAAGCCTTGTATATTAATTTAATATAGTGTTCAGACAAACAAGCATCTAGACCTTAGTTTCTATTAACCCACTGCGTATGGGTGTCATGACATACAATGACGCAGGAGCTCTGGCTTGACAACGGGTGTCATGACATACATGACGTTCGGGGATTTTGGATCAGTGTTATTTTTTTGTGCTACGAGTAATGATAAAAAATGCAGTCATAATTACTATAATTTCCGTAATATTAAGCAAAATAGGTTTACCCAATATCCAAAACCGAGATGGCACAACTTTCTTATGGCTCCAGGAGGAGAGTCTTGAATGGTACCCATCCAAGGTCTCAAGCAAGCACTATCTTTCTAGAGCAATGGCACACAGGAAGTTACCTATTTCTTGCTCTAAAGTACCACAGATGAAGGATGTGCAGGCAGATCGGGAAGAGGAAGGCGACTTAAACCATGCCCAATGTTTACAATGTGCCCCTTTGCCAAAGGGGATGCTTTTTACTGTGGCACTCACAGTAATAAGCACAAGTTTCCTTCCTCTTCCCTATCTCTGCATGTTATCTTCGTTGTGGATGGTTTTATGTTTCGTATTCATTCATGACAGTACATGAAAGCGAAAAAATGGAGTTGCTTTTTGTCCTCCCATAAAACAGCAATACTTCTATTACACGGAGTACAAAGAAAATAATGAGAATATATGGACCCTAAACTACAATCTTAGTCAACTGCAACATTGATAGAACCTGTGACATGACGGATATGTCTCTAAATACAGTAATAGACACAAATATCTAAACAAGAAAATAGATCTAGCTTTACAATGAGTGACAAAAAGAGTAGGAAGAGAAAGGTATGTTGCATGAAGCTGTCTCGCTCTGAAATAAAACTCATACTAGAGATTGGGCAAGTGAATCTATCCCGCGTCCACAATGGTTAATGATAGTATGTTTGATAAAGCATAAAAGACTGCTTCCAAAGTATTTTTGTGGCAATATGAAGGCAATAATTCACACCAAGTACTATTACCAAATCATGTTTTATATGCCCATTTTGAACTGTAAGTTGAAAGACCTAGAGGGGTGTATAGGAATCCATCCGAAGTGTAGATCTAGGTCTGTGGGCTAAGGCAATTTATAACCTTGATCTCTGGTGTTACAAGAGGAACTTGGTCCATAATTTTTAATTAGTTACTGTGTTCCAAACAAGGTCTTAACTTCAAATGTAAAATTAGAATACTTACGATAGCTATGTTTAATGCCAATAAAAGTTCAGTGTTAGCATCAATCTGCCATATTCATAAGAGTAAAAAAAATTCAGTTGTCTAATAATAGCAAGATCTATGACAGCCATATAGAAACAACACACAGATTAGATTCAGTTTCACATAGCCATAATATACAAGAAAAATAGTACATGTATTTGATAGAAGGAAAAGTATGTCAATTTTCATTCATAGCACTTTCTCTGCAAGGTGTGATGCACCAGCAATACATTGATGGCAAGCTTATATTGACCATGAAACTCACAACACGGTCAATTTTAAATGGCATATATTATAGGAACTTCAACAATTAACCAGTCATTTGCAATGAAAAAAATAGAAGATTCATGTAATAAACATCAGGAAGAATTGCTAACAAAAATTTAAAGTGCAAGATTCGATGGCTGTGAGAAACTGGAATTTTACTGAAAACTGGCTAATTGTCAAATGAAAATAACCTATATTATTAAAATTTTACAACTTTAGGAGACCACACTAATTACCTAAAATGATACAAATATATTCCTTACAGCTCATAAAAAGAAAAAGGAAGCCAGTAAGCTGATTCTTGAAGTATAGATTGTAGAAGGTGCACAATCTGATGATAGAAAATGTTTACAACATATTTTTCTTTAGGGAAAAATAATATTCAAAACAATGTGAACCTGTTTATTGAGGTTGAATACCAGGCACACTGAGGACATGTAGTTCTTCAATGCACACATAAATTCAGAGTAAAAAATGTGAACAACAATAACTTCAGTGGGAATTATAAGGACTAGAAGACTTTGTAATCAACCGCTCTTCTTCTTCCGCCTTAGTAACGCTAATATTCAGTAACAAAATAGTCTCACTTTCATTTTTTATATATATGATGTGCAATGACAAGCCAGTATGTGTCCTAAGCACACCGTTCATAATGAAAAGGCAAATTTTCATAATATTTCTTAAAGAAAAGCAGCCCTCATAAAGGAATACATTCTTTTACTCCCTATATAATTTCTAAAAAATTTATTCTACTCTATTATTTGGGCTACTTGTCTTTCGAGGCTAAAATGTAAAACAAGCCTTTTCTTTATTTTGCACCCAAAACTCAAGCTAACTTGTCAGTGTACATATCAGCATCTCCTTCACAACAACAAAGGGGCGACTGTGCAGGTACTGGTGAAAGATCATAATAACGACCTTTTAAGGAACCCATGAGGTAAGTGGTTCCCCAGGCACAGGAGGAAGGGCAGAATGGCTCTGGGAGAACCCCCTGTGTGAGGCACAGCTTGTCATGAAAAATTAATTTGCTCTTACATAAATGTCAACATAAATCTGTATAAGAAAATATATGTTGTATGTTTTTTCTGAATAGTTAAGAATAATTTTTTTAGAAACTTTATGCCTTCATCTTTGTGTATATCTACACAATTGTTTAGAAAAAAGAAGAAATAGGAAACTTGTGTCATTAAATAAAACATTCCATTGAATTCTTACTCGGCCATTTTAAATGAAGGCAAGAGCTGTCTGTGCCTCCTACAGGAAATAAGATTCGTATAAGAAATTCTCGTCCACTCTACCCCCCACCCGACAAATACTGTCGTCTCCATCCTTCTCCTCCGCATTAACATGAAATATCTTAACTAAGGGATGAGCAAGTAGGCCAGGATTTACACCTTCTATGCACCCTCCTACAGTATCACTGTCAATAAATTCGTATTAATCTTCACCTGCTAACCACAACATCATAAATTAGAGGTGTGAAAGTCACACACACTATAGCCTCTGGCTTTACATCTCTCCAACTCCTGCTACTCAGACTGTGCCAACCAATACCGGAACAGTCCGTCGTCATCATTAATATTGTCATCTTCTTTAAACAGCCTTTTGTTTTTGTTAGATTTATGTACATTTTAAAACTCCCACGACAAATTTCATAAATGTGTTCACAAATCTCCTCCTCTTTGCAACACCTTTGTGCTGATGACCACTTCATTCAAATGGGTATCCTGGCTCTAGCACCTATAAATTTGATGCCGAGTTAAAAATAAGACCACCACTACAAACCTATGAAATGTAGATTCATGAAATATTTTACTAGAAATGAAATGCAATACATTTAGTAAAAGAGTCCCATAGAAAGATTAATAAATGACTACATCAAAGCTTATAGTTTTCCAGACAGTCAATTCACCTGACATGATTGGTATGAAAACCTGTGAGGACTAGAACACAAGTGAAGATATTTACGACACATGATGGGTGTAAATTCCGCGATGAAGGTCTCCTATTTTAAGTTCAAAATTCTGGTAAGGTCATCAGCACAAAATGAAAGAAACTGTAAATTCATGTACAGCAAAGATTATTACACCTATACCCCTAACACCAAGTCTGCCACATCAACTAAGAATGGTCATCCTGTTATAACCTGAAAGCTCTTTACAGCAACTTTTGAACACCAGAAAATGTTACTTTCAGATATGAATATTCCTGACAATGGAAATGAAGTAGAGCCTCAAAAACTCACTCTCTCCTGTTGCACATACTAGATCATGGACATTATTTTGAAAATTTTATCTTGGTCTGATTGTCTTCAATCACTATTTTCACTTGGCAAAGAACAACTATGAACAAACAATGTAGGTGGATGAGACTATATGGAATAACAAAGAAGCCCTTGCAAAATTGCATTCTTAATTATTTCTCAACATGCAAGGTTCTACTGGCTATACTTGTCTTGCAAGCTGAGAATAACCAATACAGGAGCTCTGGTGAGCTCCATCTCCTGTGACCCTCTCCTCCTCATCACTCCAGCTCCTCAAAAATTACAACTTCCTTTAACTTTTTTAAACTCCACAATGAAAGCTATGCCATAAACTGAAGACAAAGAGGCAATGATAATGATTAAGTAATTCAGACATCAGGTACTAGGAACTGGTATTCCTATCCACCTCTACTTCACCAATGGCATCAAGTGATGAACGTTTGGGAGAGCTAAAATATAATACATCCTCTTAGAATGTCTTTACTCCTGTTGTTTGTCTTCTAGCTCTTCTGGAAAACTTCATCACTGACCTCCTTTCTCCTCCACACTGGGATCTACCTATTAATCAATGCATGTGAAACACGTCTACTTGACTGTTCATCACACACCTTTGAACTTGCTTCCCGCCGTACACACGATGTGACCTAGTTTCCACCTGGAGAGCACCGTGAGGGTGAAAAGCCAGGCTGTAACCGTTTAGCCCCAGCACCACAGCTTGTGCAGTGGCATGTGTCCAGGGGAACATGGTGGTGGGCAGCAGTAGCTTCGGAGGGAGAGACCAGGAGTGGGTCAGCCAGTCTAAGCCACCATCTCACACTGGCGGGAAATGTGCCCAAAGCCACCACACATGTAACACTTGGGGCAGTTGCGAGCCATGTGGCCCTTCAGGTTGCACCTGAAATATAAATTATTTTTTTTAGTTATTGATGATATACCCACAATACAATAAAAAAAATAAAACAAGCACAATAAGAACATTGAATGTTTGGAATTGGATATGAAAGTGAAGTGCAGCAGAAAATAATCCATACCTGTAACATGTAGTATCAGATTCCCCCTGAGGGCATTCCCGGGAGATGTGCCCAGAAGCGCCGCACACATAGCAACGCTTCTCATTCTCTTGCTCACCTCCAATTGGGCATTCCCTGGAGATGTGACCAATCTTGCCACAGACATAGCACTGTAATATAATACTTTGTTATTCTGAATCCTTTTGGAAAGCCCTTTCTAATCAGAACACAAAATTTAATTAGACTGAATTGTGGTAGACAATCAGGTACAGGTTAATTGAACTCCTGAGTTCTAAAAAATAACACTTTCTATTCAACTTCACCACCAAATAATGATCAATTTTATCATTTCTACACCGAAGCTAATCTTAAGGTACTAAATTCATCATCTATGCAAAATGATTGACATTTTCCAACAGATACTTATCACTGATTATATTAATGTATCAACATATTTCAAAGTGAAATAGAAAAGGGTCATAAAAATACCTTTGCATTGCGGTTCTCACTCTTGTTTTCAGTGCACTGGCGGGAAATGTGCCCGCTCTTGTTGCACACATAACAGGTGCGTTCCGGCTCTGGACAATCACGGGCAATATGGCCCATCTTGGAACAGTTGTAGCATGAGGCTGCAGGGACAAGAGCCAATGAGTAATTTTTGCTGCTTTAGGTACCTTTTTCACAATTAGTTAAATTTGTACACAAGAAATTTTCTAAAAATTGTCTACATAAGGAAAATTGCGTCAGAATTGTATAAATTGACATCCTTTTTCCTATTAACTAAATCATGTCTGGGAAGTTTTGCTTGTGATTAAATCATTCACAAATCCCCTATCTCCCCATAATGTAGGAATAAGGCAAAAAGTTCAAATTTTTAAATGCAAAACTTGCATAATAATTCTTTTGCTTTCATCTATGTTGAAAGCTTACATACAGAAAGTAAATATAGACATAAAATAACCATTTTACTTAACCCATTCACGCCGGGGCCGTTCCGGCTTTGCGCGGTCGCAATACCGGGGTTCTCGAACGCATAAGCCTAATGCCTCGAGATTCTCGGGCGCACAAGCCGCGAGCCTGGGTTGCCCGCTCGCTCTACCCGAGCGCGCGGCTTCCCCTCATAGCTCGTCCAGGGCGTCTGACGCGAAAACCACAATACGTGCTATCACGTCAACCGGCGTGAATGGGTTAAGAATGTACAACTGTCACTTTCTAGTAAACCCAAAAAGACACTTCTCTGCGCTGGCTTTCATTCAGATAAAATTGAGGCCTTTTTGATCTCTGAGATAACAAATGAGGCAAATTGAAACATCTATGTTAAAAAATGTCTAGTTTGTTTAGTTTAGAAGAAATGGAGTTGCAGGAAGAGGACACAGTCTGAGGAGAGGGGAAAAGAATAGTGCTGTATCTGGACAACACAATATAGACTGTGCTCCATATTACAGTTCACACTCATTACAACCCAATCATGCCAACAAGAGAGGAAGGACAGCAGCCTGTCATTTCTTGACAACTCCCATAATATAACTGTTCACAGTACTCTATACAAACTATGATCCTTAATTAATGATAATGACCTTGAGAGGCTTATTGACCTATTGACCTTACTGTCCTGGAGTTTCTTTTTTTCCCCCCTTTATCAAGAATGTTTGGATTCTAAAACTTGCTAGTTCTCAGGTTATGAGGTTTCAGAACTTGGGCTAAAATTATATTGGACAATACATACTGAATGACACAAATAAAATAATCTTAAAGCTTAATAACGTTAAACAGGGAAATATTCCATAATACTTGATTTTTTAAAATTTCTTTCAGTATTGACAATAATTATGGAATAAGTCAATCTAAGAGAAGAGAAGCTGATGAGGGACAAAAACCTTAACAATAGGGTTTAAAGTTTTTTTTTTTTAGGAAATGAGTGTCAAGACAAAAAATTCAACCTCATTTAAAACCTCATTTTCATTTAAAATTTTGACTCACATATGAATATATATGAATATATATGAAATTATATATATATATATATATATATATATATATATATATATATATATGTGTATGTGTGTGTGTGTGTGTGTGTGTGTGTGTGTGTGTTTGTATTCAGCCATTTACTATATTTATAGTTAAAATCTCACAATACTCTCTAAAAATCCTGAGACAAATAAGGCAATACTAAAAATCAAATGATAAATCATACATAAAAAAAAAAAGTATGGTTACAAAGCTTTTCCATTATGCAACTCATCAAAAACAGGCAAGTCACATGAAAGTAACCTCGACAACTTACGTTCATCTGAAGAATGTTCACAATCCTTGGCAATGTGGCCGACGCCATCACAGCGGTAGCAGTGATCCTCCTCCTCCTTGCAGTCACGAGCAAAGTGACCTGGACGGTTGCACTTGTAGCATTTTTCTAGGGAGTAGAGGTCTGAAGTCACGGGTGTGACCAGGTTACGAATTAATAAAAGGAAAGTGGTTTAGGGATCTGAAGCACTGTAGCCCAGGTAATATTCAGTGGTGAGGGCACATCACAATGTGTGGCTTCAAGAAGTTTGGGCAATATAACAGGTTACCATGTTATAACATCCAAGCTTCCAGAACTACCCCAAACATTGGAAGGCTGATGAAACAAGCATGCAGGTTACATTCTAAATGCAAACTTACAGCTTAGTCTTTAATTGCTAGTTGAAGCAACTTTACCAAAATTATCAAACCAATAGCCATTAAAAACTAATTTGTAGCTGCATGGGCAAAGGAAAATAAACAAAAGTACGATAAAAATAAACAATTTAAAGAATGGAAGGTTATAGCAAGGTTTATTTATCACAGGTAACTTTTTGATTATCAAACAAAAACAAATTCTAAAGAGAAAAAAAATATATATAACTGATATGCTAACACCAAAGGAACTTATGTTATGAAATTTAAGTGAACGATTTCACCTGAATTATCTTATCTACCCATCTGCAATGCTCTTTGATTGATAAAAAACAGGCAATCTTAGTTTTCAGCACATAGGTATAAATATGCATTTCTTTACTGGTATGGAACACCCTGATCTAACTACTGCATGTTTCATCACTCAACCTTGAAGGCACATATCAATTTTTGACAAAAATGGGATATATATATATATAACATTTGGGATAATAAAAAATATATGTATAACACACACACAAAAAAGAAAAAAAAAACATACTCAGATTCCCTTTTGGAAGGAAATAATAAAAAATATGTACATGGGCAGCTTCTACAGAGAAAACTAACCGGAGAACAGTGAATACTGAATAGCTCTTCAATTTATATCGTGTCCATTTACAACATTTCCTAATTCTGTGCACTTGAGGAAAAAACACTTGTGCACTATTGCATAAGTCAGACAGCTATCTATCTAAAACATTACTGCTCAAAGAAAATATGAAAAAGAAATACAGCAGCATATAAAGAAATAAAATACACACTTTTCTTTTCCTTTCTGTTAGGAAGCACTCAGTACTTGTATTAAATACAGATAATAATATTTACATAAACAAATCAATGGTCATATTTCTTATTTTACTTTCTGGTCTAATCATAGCTGTATTTACCTTCACTCTTTTAAAGAAAATATGATATTGGTATTAAGAAAGCTCTTGCACCTATCAAAAAGCATTATTTTCTGTTAATCTAAATTCTATTGCATCACATTAGTTTCAAAATGTGAAGTCTTAATAAAATGAGCTTGGACTTTATATAGCAAGCATGAAAGATTGGGCAGATTGAAGTTTTATTTACTGATTGCACAAAATAATCACATAACATGAATAATAACTACAGTATGTAATATTTAGCAACTTTAAGAATGTGCCATTGGTGAAATCGCTCGAGTATTAAAAAAAGGAATAATTAACACATTTTCCCTAAAGGCTTTACTAAATTGGCAATTTTCCAGTTATCAAATAATTGATGATCTATGACTGAAGTAAACAAAGGACAAAGAGTGCACAATAATATTTCTTTAGAAGGGATGCAAACAGCTTCAAGACAAGCATCTTCTATGTTACTAGACTTATGGCTGTGTTAACTAGGACCAAGTTACCAGTGCAAGTTGAGAACTATCAAAATCCAGGTTAACAGCTCTGAAAGATTAGAGCAAAGGACACAAATATCGACAATATAGCAAGAAAATCTACATCTGAAATATTTATATCCTAATTACATTATATATATATATATATATATATATATATATATATATATATATATATATATATATATATATATACATATATATTTATATATATAATCATGCTGTGAACAAGGAAAAGCTAAAGCTTGTTGTATTTCTCTCTATGTAAGGGTTGCTGATACGGACTCACCTCCCAAAGAATAGCAATCTTTCCTTAAGCCTATAGCAAACAGAGAACAGAATGCATACCAACACCAATAAATCTTAGGGGAAATGTCTACACGAAGACAGTGTATGCTCAAGACAGGTCCTTGACCTTCAAATAATCTTATATTTTGAGCAGTACAAATGAGAAGACATAATTAACATTTCTTTGGTTCTATTTGGAATTTTGTAAAGACATATTTTAATCTGGGATCCCTACACATATTGCAAAAACATTTGAAATATTAAAGGTAGATATGATTAACAAATAAAATATAAAGGATGATTCTTATTCCTCAACATAATGCAAAATCTATAAGTAAAAAAAATAGTCTATATTCAATTACTGCAACTTTTTAGTAACTGTCTGATATGAAGATCTTTAAATGGTAAATAACTGAGAGCAAAAAATATATTTATG
>NW_028234429.1:10711506-10716506 GCF_977035675.1 Penaeus japonicus | reverse complement strand
TGTGGAAGTCCCTATCTCCAGCGCAAACAGAAAAGGATTGACTGGTGATCCTTTCAACTTCGGTCCCAGTTCTATTCTGTTTCGCGTCTCAGCTCGTCGAGTTTCCCACATAAGAAAAAAAAATTGAAAGTAATATTACGTATTTGAAGATGAAATAGCAGAACTGTTTATGCGACGGTTGTGAAGAATAATAGTTATTGGCAAAAATATTAACTGTTCTTCTGGTTCTGATCAACAACAACAACAACAACAAAATCGTAAAAAGTTTGTTGATCTTTCTGCTAAACTGTATCAGGTCTGTATCGGCTCCCGGGGACTAAATACCCGTATTAAGATTACAGTTTGTAATACTCACTCCCTTCGCCTCTCTATCTACCCCTTTGTATTTCAGTCAGCCGACTGCTAGGTTTGCCACAGCGTTGAAATGCAAGAAGAGATTCTATCCTTCTAGTTTCAAAGCAACCGGTGGAAACATTTTCACCGCACTATTAAAAGTTTGCCAATACTTGAATACAAATTAAAATGCATGGAATCAAACAGCTCGAGCTTCTCTCAGTCACAAGAAACATGGCGCAAGGGTTAGCGGCGCGGGAGGCGTGCAGCTCCTTTCTTATTTCTTTCGAGGCGGAAAGAAGACAGAAGCGGCCAGTTCAGTTCAGTGAGCTTTACGAAGGCGAGCTTTCCTGGCCTTTGTTCATGGTTGGGCTTACGCGGAAGGAATTTCTATAGCGATCGGCTGACGCTGAGTTCTGACAGCCTCTTTCTTTTCAATTCAATTGATTATATATTCTCCGTTAGAAATCTTCCTCATAATTTGAAATTGTGTTATAGGCATTATCATTCAGAGAGCATGACGATGCCGAACCCACGCTGGCGCATTCACAGAAACAGCAAAATCATATCTATGAAGGTTTTGCTTTCTTAATTTGTCTGGCAGATAAGCTGGAAAAATATTTAGATTACCATGATATAGTTTGTATATCGCCATCATCAAATGCGATAGAACACTATTTTAGATCGCCAATCAGACTTGAAACACAAACTCTGTATTCAAAGTTTTCCGAGATTAGATTAGTGTGCATGAATATACTACAGTGGTTTTCTCTTTTTTTCTCTCTTTCTCGGCTAAACACATCTGATTCATACCCGGTTTAAGAGGAAGAGGGTTTCCAATAATCCTATTCCAATAATCCTAATCCAATAATACTATTTGCCATGCAGGTTAACAGATTTCCTCTAGCATCACAGCTTGTTTCTCATGCGCCGAAGTTGATCTTATTATTTTATTATTTTGCAGTTTTCGCAAGAGAGAAGAGATGGAGAGAGAAGAAGGATTTTTTTTAGAGGGATTTATTCTTCTTCTTTCATGAGAGAAGCAGCATTTTTACCTTGTTATACCGCCCATCAGCTACATCAGCGTTGATACAATATCACAGAGAGAAAGAGAGAGAGAGAGAGAGAGAGAGAGAGAGAGAGAGGGAGAGAGAGAGAGAGAGAGAGAGAGAGAGAGAGAGAGAGAGAGAGAGAGAGAGAGAGAGAGAGAGAGAGAGAGAGAGAGAGAGAGAGAGAGAAGAGAGAGAGAGAGAGAGAGAGAGAGAAGAGAGAACAGAGGAGAGAGAGAGAGAGAGAGAGAACAGAAGAGAGAGAGAGAGAAGAGAGAACAGAGGAGAGAGAGAGAGAAGAGAGAAGAGAGGAGAGAGAGAGAGAGAGAGAGAGAGAGAGAGAGAGAGAGAGAGAGAGAAGAGAAGATAGAGAGAGAGAGAGAGAGAGAGAGAGAGAGAGAGAGAGAGAGAGAGAGAGAGAGAGAACGAGAGAGAGAGAATGAGAGAGAGAAAGAAAGAACGAAACATAGAGAGAGAGATAGAGAGATAGAAAGAAAGAAAAAGAGAGAGAGAGAAAGAAAAGGAAAGAAAAAGAGAGAGAGAGAAAGAAAAGGAAAGAAACAGGGAGAGAGAGAGAGAGAGAGAGAGAGAGAGAGAGAGAGAGAGAGAGAGAGAGAGAGAGAGAGAGAGAGAGAGAGATAAAAAGAGAGAGAGAGAGAGAGAGAGAGAGAGAGAGAGAGAGAGAGAGAGAGAGAGAGAGAGAGAGAAAGAACGAAAAAAAGAGCGAGAGAGAGAGAGAAAGAAAGAGAGAGATAGAAAGAAAGAAAGAAAGAGAGAGAGAGAGAGAGAAAGAAAAAGAGACAGAGAGAAAGAGAAAGAGAGAGAGAGAGGGAGAGAGAGAGAGAGAGAGAGAGAGAGAGAGAGACAGAGAGAGAGATAGAGAAATAGATAGATAGATAGATAGATAGAGATAGAGATAGAGAGAGAAAATATATATACTATAAAGAAATTTCTTGAAAGATGACATGAAGATGAAAATGTCTCATTCATCAATCGATTTCTCTTCTGCATTTTGTTTGTTTGTCTTCTCAATAATGAAATTATGTGATGTTGTCATGACTACACGAGGGCGCTGACAAGAGACGAATGCTCTACTTCCCTTGGCTTAAGATCTCAATCACACTGGGAGGATAGACAAATCCAAGGCAATTTGATAACAATTATTCCGCCTCAAGCCATTCCCGATAATTAATCCGCAAGGAAGCCTTAAACATCATTTTTTTTTAAAGATTAACTTTCGAAGAGAGTGGGAAAATTTGCACTATATGTGATTCATTGCACTACGATATACTTATTGCATTACTGTAATTGCAGTCTGTACACGATAACTTCAAGAAGTCGACCTGTGTATAATTTTATCTATTTAATTGTATGCGTATACACACAAACATATGCACACCTAATCTCTTATATACATATAGAATATAAAATGTATTACAAAACGCCATATAGTAAAGCGGATATGAAAGTCTGTTGCCTGCTGACTCATGTCTGTTCTGCAATACAATGTTTTGACATTCGTAAAAAAAAGTGGTCTAATATATTTTGACTTATTTCTCTATGGCAGATATGTGTCGCCTCCCATTATTCTATTTACATATCTGAAAGCGTAAACATATAAAGAAGAAAAAAAAAGAAGTATATAACACCATAAGAAGTATTGGCATTCCTTGTTTAAGTTTCTTATAAAAAGGCAAAAGTTCAGTCGTTTTCCCACGAAGAATTCACATTTGGAGAATCATCACTCAAAAATTCCAACGTCAGAAAAGGGTATCTTCCAAACAATACTTTCTTTCATAAAATTTATTATAATCGTTATTGTCTTTTATCACAGGCTATGAAAAATGAATGCAAGTCAACATATTCATAAAATATATGAACTAACAACACAAAAACAATCACGACGACATAGTGATAAAAAAATCACTATAGGGATTAACCTATCACAAGGCACACCTGAGATTCAACGTAAGAACGCGGGGAAGGTGTTATCTGAATGGATATAGACAAGCTTACTAAACATAACAGCTTTGTCACTGGTAAGACGTGGATTCGCATGACACACCTGCTCTTGTGCACCGGACAGTTCGGGTGTCTTAGAGTGTATCAACAACACATCATTACAGAAGAAATACACATTTTACAGAATTCCTATGATAGAGTCCAAGTTGAATGGAATGAAGGTGCTGTTTGCAATTACTCTCTTGCAGCCTATCTCGACGGGAATACGCTGCTCTCACAAGCTCTCTCAAAGCACCATTTGTAAACCACATTAATTATCATGTAACCATTAGTAGGGAAAGACTTTCAGTGATCTATATACTAACAATACAAAACACTAAAACTTTTATATGACCAATAGGAACTCTACATTCATTAATTTCTGATGTTAGACTAGAAGCTTTAACAAGCGTAAGGCACCGATAAATACGTGACATAAACTGGTCTCTTGATGCGCATCCTCGCATTCATCTACTGTTTTTTTTATTTTATTTATATACTTCCATGCATTACCGAAGTCATATCAATGAAGAACCTATGTCATAACGTGACAAACTTGATTGTCAGCAGATGCTTAACCTATATACGTATAAGTATACAAACAAACGATTCCGAGTACTACAGATAACTAAGAACTATAGAAAATGGTGAATGAAAAACCCATGAAAATATCGTACCAAAAGTTAACAAAACAGGATCATAAAAGGTGCGTCAGGGACAAAAATTGAAAGACTACAAATTATTAATATATATACATACATTTACAGTATCTGATGAATCACTTGTGTCATGAAATCGCAATTCTCCGGATGACCAGCGAGTGTCAACACGGGAATTAAAAGGCTATTCATTAATATCCTCATTTACGGCTAAACAATCAGTGATCGTCAGCACGTCGATGATAAAAAAAAATCTACCGTATAATGGACGTCTGCCGTGGAGCAGATAATGTGAATATAAAACGGAACAAGACAGTGCGATCTGTAACTCATAAAACCAACCTGAGTTGTTGTGAAATATCGTTCAGACTCAATCCTGGCAGAAACCCTTTGGTTTTATGAGATACACTAACAAACTTAAAAACTAATGGGACCAACAATAGAAAAAAAGTATCTTACATTAAAAATCCCAGAGACAAATTCAGAGTGTACATATAGGCCTATATAGTCCCGTGTCTCCACATAATCGCATTCGTAAGGAAGGGACGGCTTTCACGGCCTTGTTGAAGCAAGTGAGGAAGTTCGAGCAGTCGCACATGAGCACGTAATGGAGGGTCCCGTTCTGCGGCGACGACTTGTGCAGCGTGATCCTTTTCAGTCCGACCTCACTCGTCAGGCTCTTGTATAACGTTCTGGCTCCTGTGGGAGGAGAGGCATGTTAGGAGATGGCACTGGGTCGCTCTTCCTCGTCAGAAACATGGTCTGTTCAGGTCAAGCCAACCGGATTTCCAGTTCAGAGCTACGTTTAGAACTGCTTGTAGATAACGCAAGGTGTCCCCGTGTCTGTGATTACCTTCATTTATACGCACACACATACACACACACACACACGTACATTCATATAGTGGCGAATCCGGACCCCTTCGTGTGATTAACTGCGCCCCACAGCATAGTAATA
>NW_028234429.1:10696506-10699006 GCF_977035675.1 Penaeus japonicus | reverse complement strand
TTGGTTGGTGGGTGTGTGAGTGTGTGGGTGTGGGTGTGTGTGGTATGTGTGTGTGTGTGTGTGGAGTGTGTGATATTGTGTGTGTTGTGTGTGGTGTGTCGGGTGTGGGTGTGTGCAGGTATGTGTGTGACTGTGGGCGTTTGTGTGTGAATTGTGTGTGTGTGTGTGTGTGTGTGTATGTGTGTGTGTGTGTGGTGGAGGGAGTGTGTGTTTGTGTTTGTGTGTGTGTGGTGTGTGGTATGTGTGTTTGGGTGAGGTGGTGTGTGTGTGTGTGTGTATGGTGTGTGTGTGTGTAGTGTGGGGGTGTGTGTGTGTTTGTGTGGTGTGTGTGTGTGGGTGTGTGTGGTGTGTGTGTGTGGTGTGTGTGGTGTGTGTGTGTGTATGTGTGTGTGTGGGGTTTTGTGTGTGTGTGTGTAGTGTTTGAGGTGTGTATGTGTGTGGGTGTGTATGGTTTAAGTGTGTTGTATGTGGGGGTTTGTGTGAGTGAGTGTGGTGTGTTTGAGTGTGTGTATGGGGTGGGTGTGTGTCGTGTTGTGTGTGTGTGTGTGTGTGTGTGTGGTGTTGTGGTGTGTGTGTGTGTGTATGTGTGAGTGTGTGTGTGTGTGTGGTGTGTGAGTGTGTGTGTGTGGTGAGTGTGGGTGGGTGTGTGTGAGTGTGTGTTTTTGTGTGTGTGAGAGTGTGTGTGTGGTGTTGGTGTGTGTTGGGTATGTGGATGTGTGAGTGTATGTTATTGTGTGTGTGTGTGTTTTTTTGTGAGAGTGTGTGTGTCTAGTGTGTGTGTGTTTGTGTGTGTGTTGTGGTGTTTGTGTGTGGGTGTGTGGTGAGTGTTTGTGTGTGGTGTGTGTGTGTTCCTCAAATACACTCTAATTCTCTATAACTTATCTAGTCTATATCCTATCAATACTCACTACTAAATACTGTATATCTATATCTTCAATATTATATCTACTACTTATCTATCATAAATAACTCTTTATACTGTGTGTGTCGTGTGAGTGTTTTTGTGTTTTTTTGTGTGATAGATGTGTGAGTGAGTGTGTGTGTGTATGTGTGTGTATGTTAGTGAGAGTGTGTGATTTTGATATATTGAGTGTTGTTGTGAGAGTGTGATTGTGTGAGATTAGTGTGATTGTGTGTGAGAGTGTTTTTTAGTGTGAGTGTTATATTATTGATGTAAAAGAGAGTGATAGATATGGAGGTAGATATCGATCGGAGATAGAGTGAGTGCGAGAGTTAGTCTATCAATCTAAATAACAATATGAATATGTCTGATGTGTGTGAGTTTTTATTATTAGTTAAGTTATGAGATAGTTTTATAGATATTAGATATATGTAGAAATATGTATGTATACTTTTTATAGACTTATTTATTTACTCATTTATATATAATTTTAGAGTTTATTATATATATTTGTATTTATATATATATTGTATATTTATATTTATTTTTAGGAGATGTATTTGGGTTTTATTGATTTATATTATTTATATTTATATATATATATAGGTATTATGGATATATTATGATTGTGATGATAGTTTTATATATTATATATACTTGCATATATATTCATATTCATTCGTATCTCGCTATATCTCTCTCGCTCTCTCTTTACTTCTCCCTTTCTCTCGGCACCCCCCTATATCGCTCTATCTTTCTCTCTCTTTCTCTATTCTCTCGCTCTATCTCTCTCTCTATTTTAATAACACACACACACACTCTCACATTACACACACCTAACACAATATCACACACCTCACACACACACACATATATATATATATATATATATATATATGTATAATATATTATCAATATATTTCCAAATCATATATATAAATATATATATCTAATATATATATATAATATATATATATATATATATATATATATACAGATATACATGTATATATGTACAATATGTATATATATATATAATATATATATCTCAAAATCCTATATATATTAATATATATATATAAATATAAATAATCTCTAATAATACAAATACAAAAATTATACATATGTGTCATATAAAAAACTATATATCTATATATATATATATATATCTATCTAAATATATATATATATATATAATATACCTATGTACTTATATATATGTGTAATTATATATATATCTATATAATATATATAATCTCTATATATATATATATAATATATATAATTTATATATATAACAGTATATATATATACATATATATATAATATATATATATATATATATTTATAGATCATATGTATATATATATATATATATTAAATATATATATAAATATATATATATATATATAATCTATATATATATATATTTTTATTTATTTATATATATCTAAATATATATATGATCTTTCATATCTATATATATCAATTTTATATATTTTTATGTTATATACTATTTATATCTACTTATATATCTGTCTATATCATGTATTGTAATTATATATATGTATGTGTGTTATGTGTCGTGTCTGTATCTCA
>NW_028234429.1:10661506-10669006 GCF_977035675.1 Penaeus japonicus | reverse complement strand
GGAGAGAGGAGAGAGGGAGAGAGGGAGCAAGAGGACGAGAGAGGAGGTGGGAGTGAGGGAAGGAGAGGGGCGAGGGGAGGGAGAGGAGGGGGAGAGAAAGAGGGGGCCGAGGCGAGAGAGAGGCCGCCGAGAGGGGGAGAGATAGAGAGGGGGCGAGGTGGGTAGAGAGGAGAGGGGAGGAGAGGGGAGAGAGAGAGAGAGAGTAAATAAGAGAAGAGGGGAGCGGGCGGAGGACGAGAGAAGAGGAGAAGAGAGAGAGGAGGGGAGGGGGAGGGTGGAGAAGGAGAGAGAGGAGGAGGAGGAGAGAGGAGGAGACAGAGCTCCGGAGCGGGGCCGAGGGAGAAGAGAGAGGAGGAGACGGAGGGAGAGAAGAGGGGGGGGAAAGAGCGAGGGGAGGAGACGAGGAGTAGAGAGAGGATAGTGGGAGAGAGGAGGAGGGAGGAGATGGGAGGAGAGAGCGGAGAGAAGGGACAGAGGAGGAGAGGAGATGGACGGGTGGAGGAGAGCAGAGGAGAGCAGGGGGACGGAGAGGGAGGGGAGGGCGAGAGGAGATGAGAAGGGAGAGAGAGAGAGAGAGAGAGACAGAGAGAGAGACCCGGTAGCGGAGAGAGACGCACGGGACCGTCTAAACGGAGCGAGAGAGAGGAGAGGAGTGAGGATTTGTTGAGTAGGAGAATGGATGAGGAAAGGAGAGAGGGAGAGAGAGAGAGAGAGAGAGAGAGAGAGAGAGAGAGAGAGAGAGAGAGAGAGAGAGAGAGAGAGAGAGAGAGATACTGATTGACAGATTAATAGCTAGATATAGCAATATAGATATACAGATCAATTGACCGATAGAAAAATAAAGATAAAGACAAATAAACAGACACAAATACATATATATGATAGAAACTAATCATAACCAAGAATATATACCTGATTAAAAAATACAATTATACCAAAAATATGAAATCCCATCAACAAGATTATTTAAGCCCTGCGTTTCATTTAAAAGACGAAAGTAGAGACAGTGATCGTGAGCTTAATATATATGAGTTCAATCACCTTTCAAGCTGGCTGATTCTGCACATAATGGCCGAGTCTGGAGCGAGGGACTTTCACTGTGAGGAGGCCATCGTACCGAAGGGCGCCGTGATGGGGCTGTTTCGTTACTTGTCTCTCACAGACACACATTTTGCTTTGTTTTCCTTGCGTGTGTGAGTGTTAACGCTGCGATTCTCGTTGGATTGTTAGTTTTGTTTTATCATCGTTTTATATATAGGCTTTGAGACTATCTTTTCCAGGTGTGCAGTCATCAGTAATGGTAATGATAATAATGATAATGATAATGATGGTAATCCTGATATAATAATGATAGTTATGATAATGATATTAATGGTAATAATAACTACTACTAATAATGATGATAATAACATTGATGATAATTATGATAATAGTAATAATAACAATAATAATGATTATGATAATAACAACAAAATTAGAGATGATAATAACAACCATAATAATGAATTGAAATAATCATACGAATAGGAAGAGCAATAATGATAACAATGTTGATAATAATCTTAATAATAAAGATAGTATTGGTAACAGTAATGATGATAAGAGTATTGACAATGATGTTAATAATAATAAGGATTATGATGATGATACTACTAATATTGATGAAGATAACAATAATAATGATAATAAATATAAAACAACCAAGGATAATGACAAAAAAAGCATAACAATGATAATGATTATAATAATCATAATATGATGTTAATGGTAATGATAATAATACCAACAACAGTATTGATACTAACAACAATTATAATGATAGTAATAATAATGATGATAAAAGTAATAACAACGATGTTAATAATACAATAGTAACAGCGATAATAATAACGACAATGATAATAATAAAAATACAATAATGATTATGACAAAAGATAGTGATAATGGTAACAATAATGATAATAATAATAGTAGTAATATGATGATATGATAGGGATGAAAATGATTATGATAATATTAATTATAACAGTAATAATAATAATAACAATGATAATAATGATAATGATACTACTAATAATACTAAGAATAATGATATTACCAATGATAATGATAATGATGATCATCATAACAATAATAATAAGAAGAATGAGGATGAGGATGATAATAAAAATAACAATATCAATAATGATGATGATTATAACGATGATTACAATAATGATCATAATATGATGATATGACAGTAATGATGATAAAGGTGACAATGATGATGATAATAAAGATACTATTACTAATACTAATGATAATAATGCTAATGATTGTAATGATAGTAAATATGATGATGATACTAATGATAATAATTATAATAATAAAGGGATATTGATGATGATTATATATATATATATATATATATATATATATATATATATATATATATATATATATATACATATGTGTGTGTGTATGTGTGTGTGTGTGTGTATGTATGTATGTATGTATGTATGTATGTATGTATGTATGTATGTATGTATGTGTGTGTGTGCGTGTGTGTGTGTATATATATATATATATATATATATATATATATATATATATATATATATATATATATATATATATATATATATATATATATATATATATATATATATATATATATATATATATATATATATATATATATATATATATATATAATATACATACATACACATATATATATGTGTGTGTGTACACACACACACACACACACACACACACACACATATATTATATATATATATATATATATATATATATATATATATATATATATATATATATATATATGTACATATATATATATATATATATATTTACATTATATATATTATATATATATATATATATATATATATATATATATATATATATATATATATATATGTGTGTGTGTGTGTGTGTGTGTGTGTGTGTATACATTATATATATATAATATATATATATATATATATATATATAATATATATATATATATATATATATATATATATATATATATGCACACACATACACAAATGCGCACTCACAGTAACAAGGCTTTTCCTCGAGAGGTCTGTTGTTGGCAACGCATAATAAAAAGGTTCCCGATGTTTCTTTGATATGAGGAGCCGGCTTGTCGTGAGCCACTAACAAATGACGGCTTGAGTGTGCACCGCTATATTAGAACGAGGAGGCTTTCTCGCTCATGCCTATTTCTGTTGCTTCACCCTCAAGGTTATTACTCTGTTCAGAATAGAACAAATTATGATTCTTTAATTAAGGGAAGACAAAAAGTATAACGCTCAGAGTCATAAAGCTCTGCAAGGGACGACGCAACCCGGAGATGGCAGACGTCACCGCCTGATTTGTGTGCACTCCGATGTCATGCTTGGAAATGGATGCAGTTCGTTGGCGGTTAATCAAGGTTGGTAAGTCTAGGCATACGTTCAAAAACTAACTTTATCTACCAGAAAAAAAGGGAATGTGTTAGTAAGAGCAGTGTTAATTGCCGCCACCAGCTTCTACACTTGGTCTCCGTCTGGCGTGTCTATGAAGGTGTGCGAGTGACATTGAATGTATTCTTTTTTCATTCTTTGTGACAAGCGCGCCCGTGTGAGTATGCGCTGAGTACATGTTTAAGTGTACATAATTACTGTCATACTCACCAGTGACCAATGGCGTGGCCGCTGGAAACGCTGTGTGCATCTTCAGCCTAGACTGAAGAAATGAGTGGAGTGAGGCATGGGACACACCTGGAGGTAGAAGGTTGAAGCCTTGAAAATACGAAGGGTAATAATATTCATTCACCAGACACTGGCACAGAGCAGGGATGCAGATGTGAGATATGGGGGAACACAAAGGAGAATGTAAGACCAAATTAGGAAAGGGGGAAAAATCGGTAAAAAAATAGGCAAAACAAAGATGAAAAGTAGAAGGAAAACATGAAAGGAGAAGACCAAGTGAAACATGCAACAGCAACAGGACGTATGTCTGATGCAGGTTTGAAGAAGACAATTTGAAAAATGAATAAAGGAGTGCGCACAGCCTCTTCTGAACATGACGAGAGAACCACGGCGAAAGAATGTGAAATCAGTTTTGAATGGTACTAGCTCGATATAATGCACTTGAAGAAAGTTACTAGTCTCAGCTATTCAGATACAGAGAGGTAATGTAGATTTTAAAAAGTAAATTAACAAGCAAATAGACAGAATACGAACAAACAGGTCGCGCCATGTGAGGATGGCATTTGGAAAGAGTGAGGTAAAGGAGACAAGCGAGGAAAACATTTGCATTAGCCTGTTCCAACTCATTTCTATTACAGCGTTATTTTTGGTGGATCAGATTTATTCTCATGAAAGAAAATCTTCATAAACACGGCAACCGTGCGTTCGACTGGACCACCTGATTCCACGGAACGAGGAATTGCCTCAGGTTAAACACCTGTGGCACGTGTTTTTGACGGCGATATATATCGTTAAATGTTGGTGATGACTTTTGAAATTGATCAATTTCGTTCACTCTAAACCGTCAAGATGTCCTGTAATTAACTTTTCATTAAATATTTTGTCTATGGAGATATACTTGGAATTACGGTTTCAATGTATATATTTGTTTATTGACTTACTTGTTCATTAATCTATCTGTCTATTCAAATCGACAATGGAATTACCCAAGAAACACTATAAAATTTCAGGAGAAACACTAAACACAGGTGTTTATTGTATACAAACGAAGGAGATAACTTTATACATAAAGTTGAATAGCCAGTGTCAATAAACCAAAATCAAGGTGCTGCATTGATGATCATCAAAACTTAATGCTTCAAACGTGACAAAGCGTCGCCTGGGATGAAATTCGGGAAGCCTAGTGGTGTAAGTGGAAGGATAATGCGTGAGTATTTAGAAGGATAGAAGGCGTTAGTGTGTGATGTAAGGAAAGATGTAATATTCAATGGGGAGCAAAGGAGTCTGTGGTGTGAAACCACTAAAAGCCGGATGATCCAACCTTTTCGTATTACATATTCACGGTGAAGTGACAGCTTGTGTTTACGCCCCAGGGACTGTGAATGAGTGATGCTGGTAATGATCCAGAGCTCATCAGTAAACATGTCGCTCTTATTAGCGTTTTTTAACGCTAGATTATGATATATGACGAACATGTGGTATATCAGAGTGAGTTAACATTATAATCATAGTCAACACCTGGCTGACGTCTGAGGACGGGCAAAATGACCGAGAAAATGCGTTCGCATTCCCCTGCCTAACATTCCTCTGCTTTTCAGAAAATGTCTGCAAGATCTGAGAAAACGAAAGAAGACAGAACAGAGATGTGTGTATAGAGAGAGATCTGCACATGACACTCACATTAGATCTTTAGCTGATTTTTCTTTGACTATACAAAAAAAGAAAAGAAAAAAATCCTAAGCAATAAATTTCAAGTTGTCTGAAATAACAATAGAAACATCACATATATATTGGTACTTACATGTACATTCAGCGCCTCAGTTGTTACAAACACATTAGACTAGATTTCCACTCTACTTGACATCCAAGATTTAAACTATAGCTCTGACATTTCTCTGTGACTGTGACAAATTTAACACAGAAGAGAAGTGTTTAGAAAATGACATGATACAGCAATGCCTATGATAGTGAAGATTGTTTTCAATATCCTTCTGACTCCCTGACTCTGCCTTTGTTCCTGGTTCACACAAATACATTTTGTGGCTAGTTCCTTCAAATACATGATAAGACTTCTCACTTTTTCGTCTTCTTCTTCATCTTCTCTTTCTGCTTCTCCTCCTCCTTATTCTCTCTTACTGTTCATTATACGTCAGTAGCCCTTCAGGTCTTTGTTAGGTCCATTTCCCTCCTTTGGTATTGCTCTCGGCCTCTTTCTTACACTCGTATCCCTTCGACACTTCCTCTGTCCTCGTACTTTTTGGTCTTTATTTTCACGGCGCTAATTTCGTTAATCATTTCGTCACTCTCTTCAGTCACCTTTTCCAATCTAGTACTTACTTTTTATACCTTTCTTTGCGACGACCCTTGTCACAATCGACTTTAGGCTTCAGTGTCACAAAACCACACTTCCTCTCTCCTCTACACTTACCTTCCTGTCCATGTTGAATGTTGCCTTTACTCTTTCTTGGGGTGGCTTTCTTCTTGTAGCCACTGAATGAAGAACTGGGTTTTTCGTCCGAGAATCCTTTGTAGTACATAAAATTCATTGTACTATTTTCGCTGTCGCCTTTTGCAACGCTTTATTCGCGCCACACCGACCTATATGCTGAATGTCAAAATATTCACTGTCTTTTAATATATTTTTGTTTATTACAAATGTGATTAAATTAGTTTACAGCGTTTCGTTTTTTGCCACGGTCACTCTTTCCATAACCCGAATTCACACACAAAAGAAGTGTCAAATAAAACATGCGTTTACTTTTTGCGTTGGATGAATGCGTTTGACACTACAGTCCAGATTCTTTCACCGTTCCCTCATCCTCTCGTTTTCCGATTACCGCTAAACGGCTTTACTGAGCTTGGCTTTAGTGGGCTTAGCAGTGGCTTTTACGAAGTATTTGTTCTCCGGTGTACTCAAAATGAGCTCCACTTATGAGGATTTCCTTTAATGCTCTGTGCTTCGTTGCGCAGGTATTTGTCTCACAGAAAAGTAACTTGAAAACACGCGCGATGCTCAGGTGACAAAGGTCCGTGGTCCCCGCGCGCTCCTCGCTCAGTAACTGAACCTTTGGCGCGGTATTGTTGTGAAGTCCCTGGGGCTGATAGGAACAGCAGTGTGTCCCGAGGGAGCCCTGGGTATCACTGAGGGGTAGTGAGGGATCACCGTAAAGCCCCTCCCCCCATGGAGGGATGCCAATTATTGTTTCCCCGTCCACTGTTGCAAGTGGTACCGCGCTGGCACTATCAGTACGAACAACGAGCCCTTCCCGAAGGCCGAGGCACAGGCGAAGGACCACTAATGACAAGGGCCGTGTACTGGCTCATACATACCGCCGAAGCTGCTGAATGAAACACCTGTTGAATACTCTAAGTGTCACGTGACCCCGTCGGTGTTATCTCCATCCTTTGGCATGCAGTTTGACAGTACTGTCGCCACATTATGCTTGTAGTTTTGTGGTTCTAGTCCTTCGCAGATGTTATTCTGAATAACATATTTGATGTAGTCTAGTAACTGCGACTATTGATGGTCATACATGTGTACGTTTTTCCTGCATTAGGACAAATGAATCTAACTGTGTTCATGACATCGTGTATAGCCATCGCGGTTAAATACTATGATGTACAGTTGAAATGTCATTCCCTCTAGGATGCAACGGCACATTAAGGGGCACTGAAGACGTCACTTGCACGTTTGCAGCGCAAAATGTACATTTGACACTTTCCTTTCTGCACAAATGACACATTCACGGGCACGAGACACTCTCTGCGTATCGCATAGTTGCCTCCTCAATGAATTCGC
>NW_028234429.1:10624006-10634006 GCF_977035675.1 Penaeus japonicus | reverse complement strand
TGATATCACATGGCCTCTGAAAATTAGGATATACAAAAGGGAGAGAATTAGCCATGCAGATTCAAATGTGAAAGTGGCCTTCTGGGTCTACCAGAAGATGAACTGTACTATTACATACTTATAAGTACTTGCATTTAAATTTCAGGTATGAGCAAACAGGAATATTGTTCAGAGAGCTCCGCACAGTACTACACATGATTTTGACGGAGTTTTATCCTGAGGAGGTGAGGGAGAGAATATTTATGGAGAAGGGAAAAAAATAAATGAAAGCATCAAGATGATTAATAAACTGTGTATCTGCTATATTTATGTGTGTACATAACTGAATTATGTGAGATTTATATATATAGATATATTTTCTTTCTTTTTTCAGGTAGAAGGGTTGTCAATGGAAAATCTTCTGGAGGTTCTTGTTAGTAAGATGCTTGAAGACCCAAGTGACCCATATGTGAATATCCATGAAGGCATGAAAGATTATCACATTGCATTTTTACTTCGGGCAAATCTCATTATGAGGCATAAAAATGATGTTACTCGTATTAGATTTGTTGATCCAAACTGATTGCCAGGTCAGTTTTGTTCAATAAGTCATTGTAAGGATTTTTGTCTTGTTGATAATAATTGAAGCCTGTTGAATGTAAATCTTTAAGACAGGTCTTACTCTTCATCTTCATTCTCATGTGAGTCACCTTGTACATACTGTAAACATTTGTCAGCCTCAAAGTCTTGTTTTGTTATAGAGATGCATTTTGGATAGTTTTTTTTTTTTTTACATTTGATTTTGCCTAGAGGTGAACTATGAATTGAGTTGAACTTTAGGCACTAAGAAAGAATTCCCTAACATACTGTATATGGTTAACCTCAAAGGTATACTTTTGGTTTATCTTTTGTACTGGTGGATTGTAAATGTATTCTTTAATTTTTCAATATTGCATTATTATGCAGAGTACTTTAATAATTAAAATAATTTTGGCATTGTATTCACTTTGCAAATAAACTATATGTCAGATAGGTATAAAAGGTTAAGAACTTCAATGAAGAAAGTATTCACTAGGGGGAAAATATATATGGAAAAAAAAATAAATCAAAATTTTCATTCTTATTTTTATCTATACACATTCTTTTAACTATAAAAAACAATACAAATAGGAAAGACAGACATTGAAAAAAAGTGACTGGAATAAATGAATCATTGTATAGTGATGACAATTTTTATCCACTTTATTCTAACAAATATACATATTTTTTTTATTTCACTATAGACTAAAGATTCCAAAATGAGCTCTTTATGAAAATATTTGTACATATTTTATCTAAATAGATATATTTTTGTTTCTATCCATATAAAACATATAATTACCCCCCCAAAAAAGTATACCAGGTAATTTCATGCAAATAAATCTCATATGCCTAATAAGCCTATTATTATGTTTAGTACAAATCTTCTGCTAATACTGATTCTTTACATACATAGTCTGAGGTAACACATTTTAAGGGAGAGAATTAGAAACTGTTGGACAGTTCCTTGGCAGAAAATAATCAGTATAAACAATATCCTAAAACAAAAAGTTTTTAAAAGTAAACATTTGGCCTCAAAATGATGAGCTAAATATAGCTTCCGAGAGAGAGAGAGAAATTAATCGTACAACTGCTCTAACTGTTTACGCAAGCTGAGCTTTAATAAGGACACTTCTTTTCGTGAGTGAGGTGTTAGGGGGTCCAGTGACGGGCGTTGACAATCGCCGGCTAATTCCGTAAATGGCGATTTCTCTACAGGCGTATTGTCTGAAGGGGGAGGGAGTTCTTCCATTTTTTCTTCTTGGACTGGCTGAGTGGATTCTTTTTTTGAAAGAGGTGTTTGAAGAAATCTGAAAAGAAAGGACGTGAAAATCAAGAATTTGTATTAGTATTCTCTGTTGACTAGGGTCTCATGACCTGTACCTCCAATGCATACTTGGGTCTGAGAGAAAAAGAAAATCAGAGCTTTGTACAGCCCTCCAATTATCTATTTCTTTCAATGAATGATATTTTGTACTAGTAGTTGTAATAGAGCCCTATTTTCACAAGTTTCTAAGTTGAATGTTCTGTATTCTATGTTCTGCATTTCTTTCAAATATAAATTGCTTGCTATGAACAAAGTAATTGGTTATTTTTCTATCTCGTCAAAAATAGACAGAAAAAATAATGATATATACTTCATCTACCCCTTCCATTCTTATATATATAAAAGTATATTCATCTCACTTACCTATTGGTATCTTTCAAGGAATGCCAATGTGACCAACTGGCATTTAAGCTGTTGCACTTTTGCATACTAGTGTCTGGTGTCTCGTAATCTTCCAGTTGATCGTCTATCTCTGGGGCTTCATAAAATATGGAGGTTTCACTAAACTGGACACTCTTGTTGATTTGTGACTGGTAACCCTGTTTTGTTAGAAAAATGTAAGGACAATAAATTATCAAGCCCTTTCCCTAATAGTCTTATAGATAATGCATGAGTATGGGATAGGCTGATCAGTTTTAATAATAAATAATCCTATCAGAAATGTGTCTCAAATACTTTTCTTTCTAATATTGCTTTACTATGAACTCAGAACTGTTTACAAGATTACTTTCTAACCAAACCAACTACAAACCATATCAGGGGAGTCGCAGTCCTTCTGTGTAGAATGAACAATTGCTTCCTTCTCTTGCATCATAGCCTTTAACTTTTTGAGAGGAGATATTGTGGCAGCAAAACTATCCAGCTGTAAGTAAGTAAGTTAAAAAAAAAAAAATTATATAGGGATGGAAGTAGGATTAGTATTAAAAATTTAAGTCTAAGAGAATAAAGGTCACTTACTCTTTTATCATATACATAATCTAATGAAGAAGATGCAAACCAAATTAAAATCAATTTAATTTTTCAATTTCTAAGTCAAATGAATAAATGAATCCTTAGAAACAAATCAAATATACACTTACAATACCATCTTCCCTCATTCTCTTCTGTCTAGCTGCAGTTCTTTCTCTGATTAACTGTGCTTCCTTTGCAATTTCATCTTGTTCCTTGCTAAGCGTCTCAAGCTCATTCTTTAATGTTGGGTCCAGGGATCTTCCATACGCAAATTTTATTTGTGTGTTTGTTGAGGCATCACATTTAACCCCCATAGGACTTGTTTGTACTTCTACTGTCTGGGACCTTGGCTGTTGCACAACTAATGGAGCCGATTTCAAACCTTTTGACCGCCTACGGGTGTTAGGGGTACGACCCTGGGATTTTGTCTTTGTATCCTTGGGTGGTTGGTTTCTCTGCAAAGGTCTACCAATAACAGGTCTGACACCTGATGGATTAACTGTTCTGGAGCTCTTCTGTGCTACTTTGTAGGTTGGTGTTTTCAGTTTGGATACTTTGCTTACTGGTTTCTCCTCTGTGAATTTCACAATTTTAGGCTCTTCTTCTGGTGTATCACAAATATTCTTTTTGTTTGTACCCAAAGTGGCATTATGCTTTCTCTTACTGATTGCATCATGTTTTGCATTTTTCTGCAACACCAATTTATCTTCATCTTGTGACCACTCGCTTTCAAAATCTCCTGCACATCTGAATTCGTCTTGCCCATCTGAGATTTCATCTTTTGAATTTCTTGCTTCTTGGGCAGTTGTCTTTTGGAATGTAATCTGATGTTGCCTCTTAATGCCCAAGGTGGAGATCTGCATAAGGTTTTTCTTGATGGCAGGTGGTTTGCTCTGCTTCACTTGCTCCTCTGTACATTGGAGAATTGATGAACCTGACTGGAGACAAATTGAAAGATTTTTACACTCTATGTATGATCTTGTCATATTGTTTGCTCTTATCATATTCTTGTGATCTTGCAACATTACAAAAAGGTATGTCTATTTATTTTTCTTTCTTTTTCCATGATTAGGACACACAAAATTGTTCTAAGATTGTGGAAGATTAGCATCTTTTCTGATAAGTCAATTCCTTACATACTATATATACATACATACATAAATATTCACATATATACACTTACACACTTGCATAAATATACTCACACTTATGCAACAATCACTCCCACACACATTCAAACATGCAACACATGTATTCACAACCACCCAACACATTCAATTGCACAACACATACACAAAAAAAAAGTGTGCAATAAAAATATTTTAAAAATTCAGAAATTCATCCCAAACACTGACAACTTACAATCATGTTAGTGATGTCCATCATGTCCAGAGGTGCAGTAGCATCATCTGAGTCGTCGCCTTCATCACCACTCTCGAACTGCAGTGTGCGACGACATTCCTGTGGTTAACAAGAAGAGAAATATATCATGGAACAGCAAGAATGGGGCTCTTTTTATGATGTCCTACATGCAACATATGATTCATGAGACTCACTAACAATATTCATAAAAGAAAGAAGAGGTGGAAGATGAATAAAACAAAAACAGTAACAGATAAAAAAGGTGAAAAACTACTGACTCGTGAGAAATACTATCCTATAGGGGCACAAGGGTAATCCATGAAACCTAACTGGGTTGTCATGAAAGAAAATGAAATACACTGGCTTAGTTAACATTTACATTGTTACCATTAACCATGCCAATGTCAGAAAATGGACTATTGATATAAATCCGCGGGTGTAACTAGGTGTCTAGATTCTCACATTATACTATGAAATTTAAGGTTTCAATATGGTGGGACTCCTCCCTGAAATGCTGTGGTATGTGCCCCCCCTCCCCCCCTTTCAGTACCACCAATGTGTAGATCGCAAAATAATACATCAATTTGAGGATTTTTGGAATCTGCACATTTGATAAATTTTGGTGAGTTGAATAACAGACATTGTAGCTTGATAAAACAAATAATTCAAGTTTTTTTTTATACATCAGTTTAGTCTGGTAAGAAAAGAAGAGAAGAGGAAGAGAGAGAGAGAGAGAGAGAGAGAGAGAGAGAGAGAGAGAGAGAGAGAGAGAGAGAGAGAGAGAGAGAGAGAGAGAGAGAGAGAGAGAGAGAGAGAGAGAGAGAGAGAGAGAGAGAGAGAGAGAGAGAGAGAGAGAGAGAGAGAGAAGGAAAGAAAAAAAAAAGTTTGTGACTCAATAAATGGAGCTGGAATAATTAAAATGAAATTTCTTGCCATTCTGAGAAACAGCATTATTTACACATACCTTGGATAATTTCAAATGATCAGATTTTTCCTCTTTGTTTTCAGAACTTGTGTTTATCCCTTCATGCTTTCTTTTTGAGGACATAAGCTGACCTGCAAATATGTAAGATTTGATATCAGTACAGAATAAATAGTTATATTTATATTCAAATTTATATTTGATATCTGTACAGAATACAGAACAGTACTTTTTATCATATAATAAATGGGTCTTTGGATATCATTACATTAACCCATTCCCGACGGGGGATTTCTAGCCTAGAATGTCCAAATGCCGGGGCTTTCGAATTATTAGGCCTAAATCAATTGAATAGCCGGCACAATACTGTGCCGCCCGGCAACTGGGCTTTTGAATGCGCGGTACACATGCTGTACCACCCGTCCTGTGTGGGTTAAAGAGTTGGTCAGGATGTCTGTCTGTCTGTCTGTCTCTCTCACTCATACACATACACCTACACACCCACACAAACACACAAAATCTAAATCTAAATAAAAATAAAAATTCAGTATATCATGCATTGAAAACCATCACTTACCCTTTTATACAAAACAATATAAAAAATAAGAAAAACAAAAATGCTCTTTTGGTAAGTACTGAACGCCTACCTCTCCTTCGAGCTGAAAACTGATTCAGCCGTAATGGAGTCAGTTTTGCTCTCGGTGTAGGTTTGGAGTTGGATTGAAGGAGAGAAATTTTCCTCTGCTCTCGAGCTTTTTCTATCATGTGACGCACCTTCTCAAAGGCTTCTTTTTTTCCTGAAAGATTAAATATTGAAAATATACAAAAAGGCAAGTGTTTTGGGCCCCTTAACTCTATGACGACGGTGCGTCACACCTGTGTGACACAGCTAAATTCCCAATGCTGGGGCGTCATGCCAGTGTGATGTTTCCAATGCAATATTGCAATGGCCCGGCATAGGGGTTCTCACTTATCACCGTGCCCCGTCGGGAAAGGGTTCATTTCTGAGATCTAGAATTACATTATCTTACAAATAGAGGACATCCACTGGTATCACTCTCTTATTTTAGGATTGCCTCATCTACGTTGCAATATAAGTTCACAGAATATGAAGTAAACTAAAGAAGTATTATTGCATATCACCAAGAAAGTAAAGTATATATAAAGTGCATCCTGGATAATATTACATACAACTAAAGAGAGAATAAATATATGAATATATGTTTGGGGGGCAGGAAAGTTTTCTAAAAAATAACAAGTTACCTCCAAAGACGAATGTTCCCTTTGATGCACTGCTGGAGGCCACATGTGGAGATGCCAAAGGTCTTGTAACTTTTGAGTTACTTCCTATCAGTTTCAGATTCTTGCTGAACTGGGAAGTTGCTAATCTGTTATAACTCTCTTTCTCTTCCAACCTCCCCTGCTTTTCTTTCATTACATTTTCTGTTTGCTTTTTGTCAGAACCTAGATATGATGACGATTCACATTTTTCTGAAATATTATCGAGTTGCATAAGTCTTGCAGACCTTCTCCTGTTATTAAAGTCTTTGATTTCTAAATTTGTCTGCTGAGATGAAAAATTCTCTTGCCTATGTGGTAACTCCTCCAAATTATGTAACAATTGCTTGGATCTCCTCCTTAGATTTGGTTGGAAAGAATTGGGCAGAGCTGCTGCATTTGGTGCAAAAGCACTGTTTTCTGAGCTTGTATCTTCATGAGTATTTAATACACTAGATCTTCTCCTGTGACCAAGCCTTCTGAATGGATTATGAAGGCTTTGTTCGTCAATTTGCAATGAATCACCACTACTCATTGATTTTGGCTCAAGGGAGATGTCTGCTTGTGCTGATCTACGTCGTGAATAATTGCTGATCAGTATTCTTGGCTGGATGTTCCCTAAGATTCCCTGGCCAATCTCCCTCTCTTCCTCATTCTGAACAGAATTTGTATCTTGCACATTTGTAGGATGTAGCTCCCTCCTATTTACAGTCTTCTCCACACTTCTATTTTGTTTCAATAAGGGCTGTTGGAAACCTGGATTTGGGCTCTCCTGAAAATAACATTAATTGTAAACATAATTAATGTACAAAGCATTCATGCAGTTAAACATATGATAAAATAAGTAAGATGACACAAACATACTAACACCAGCAAATGGAACAAATTAAAATTGATCATTAATAAAGTGAAGAAACAGGAATGAATTAACTGTAACAAGAGTAGGTATCATGGTCACTAACTTAACAACTCTAACTGCTCATTCACAAACTTGTCACATAAACCCAGTTTTCTTATACATGTTGAATAATGTAAACCTTTACTTACCTCTCTCATAAAAGATTCGATGATCATGTCATTTTCTGGCCTGTGCCTTCGAAGTCTGAAAAATTTACCACACAAAGAAGTAAGACGTGCGATATTATCAGTTATTGACGTTTCTTTTAATCTTGGCAACTATATAATGCAACAAATATAAAACTATGTCAGGTTTTACATTTTGAGAAGCTAATAAGTTCTCAACTTCAAAATAGTGTTTTAAGAGAAAGTTTTATTATTCAAACATCATGTGTCATGATAAATTATTTTACAAGGAAAAAGCTTCGCTGAGAGAGTGGGTTAAAAAAAGAAAAAAACTCTAACTTACAATGCAAGTCCCCTTAGGGGTTTGAATCCTGACTGCATGTTCTCTTTTTCTGCTTCCATCGTGAAGAAAACAAGTTCCTTCCCTTCCACACGCCCTCTGTTTTATAGCCTAGAAATAATGCAATCCTCATATAAGTATATTACCATAGGCTGATTATTTAATATGTCTAAACTGGATAATTAACCTTTTGCCTTTAACATATTGGTTATGACATTGTTATATGCCAAATCTATAACCTATAACCAAATTCCAATATACAGGAAAGAAATTGGAGTGTACAGTGTGGATGCTTCTAGGGTAAAAATAGATTATCATATTAATGAGAACTAGTTATACATTGGTTTATACTTTCTTGGGTACAAGACACTACTTCTTCATTATATCTATGCTTTGAATGAAATGATTCTACTGGCCAAATGCCTTATATGCATATGGATTTCTATTATTCAAGGCCACTTTGCAGAACTCTGCAACTGTCTTGTATATTGGATAAGGATCAGGCTGTCATCTGCAAAGGATTAATTGTAAAAATGGTCAGTGTAATGATTGACAAGATGATAGAGAACAAGTTGAGTGCTGTCAGTAAGAGAAGTTTTGTTAAAAGGTTTAATGTAGTCAACTACAGCAGCATCAACTATTCAATGTCATCTCTGTAGAAATCATTATTGATCTCATAAGTGACAAAGACTTGAGATTCACATAATCATGAGTAAAAAGTCCATTTTGTTCATTTGCAATTATAATGGCTGACATTATCAATCAGGTATTGTTGGTAAGCAACTGTGAGCTTATATTCACTTTGCACAAAGACCACTGTCGGCCTCTGTAAGTTTGGCCCTACATAGACCAACACTTCTCAACTAACATGGTGGCACAATAGAGTCTGTAGACCTCCAAGAAAATTTATCAAGAAATAAGAAGCCAGATCAAGCTCTATTTTGTTAGAATCAGCCATGTTGTCTTTGGTTGGTGCACTGAAGGTATGAAGGCTGCAACATTTACTTGGAATTTGTTTGCCTTCAAGTGAAAGTGGATAGGATACAGTCAATATAATAACAAGATAAAAGTCCTGGTATGAAAATCACTGCAGGTTTCTTCTAAACATTCACATTTTTCATAACTAATACTTCTCTTCTATGCATCCTTTGTGACCATTACATTAGGTTATCTCTACCTACTATGTGGTCATATTCTGAATAATTACAAAACATTTAAAGAGACTTTTCTTTTTAAGGTAAGCCTCTGAATAAATTTACTAGCTTCAGGGTAAGCCTATATTACATACATATGTATGTATTTACATGTGCATGTTTAGAAAACACCTTCAGTGGTTTTAAGAATGTTTTTTTTTTCTCATAATCACTCTGGCTGTGCTATTTAAACATGTGACCTCTAATAGAAGGCCAACAATCTGAATTCCAACAAGAAAGTGTTGGATTTTCAAAGAAGTGCCACGGCTTTATGCCTCAGAGCCTGGCAAAGGCCAACACCTCTCCACCATGTACATTCTGGTAAGGTAGAGCTTGGACTGGTTTCTTATTTGTAAATAAGTCATGCAGGTTTCTTCTAAACATTCACCAATAAAAGTACAAGTACTTATAATAAAAATATTCTTACTGAATAAAAGGTTATAAAATGAAAATATAGATTATACATATCCTTTCAGATTATGCATGTACTTAATTCTCACAAGTGTCTCAGAATCCACCATAGCCTTCTCCAAACACTAAACACATGAACATTTTTTAGAACACTAGTATGGACTACCCGCTCAACAGATATTAGTTACCAACAAGTCTCTGCACAGAAGTACATCCTATACATTTATGTCATACACAGTAATAAGAGTATTGTAATAAAACAGCAGGAAATTCATCTTTAAAATAGTATTTTTAGTGTACTACATACTTTTAATCCGTAACTGGTTTATCAAATCATTCCAATAATGAAGTCAAAGGTAATATTTGTAACACAACTAATATAAAGTGATACTATGAGCTGTTCTTAGAACACGTGAAGTTTGAAACACAATTGCAATCCGGAAAATTTGAGTTGCAGCCAATAAATAGTAGAGAACTTGAATCTTACTGATATCATACATTATATCAATATTACTAACAAGAACTCACTCCATTCCTCTACATACAAAAAATGGTTCATCTGCCAGCCATCCAAAGTAAAATCATCATGAACAGAGGGCAAGAGACGGACTAACACACGAAACAGAAAAACTTGA
>NW_028234429.1:10599006-10611506 GCF_977035675.1 Penaeus japonicus | reverse complement strand
CTGAAATCTGAAACGTCAAAATGTTACTATTACTGTGGTTATTTCTACTATTTCTACTATCTACTGATTTGTTGGTTTCATTAAATACTAATAAAGCAAGATAAAAAATTCCCAAAGAATGATACACAAACCTAGAACGAGTATTATATGATGAGGTAGATGATGGCCTTTGTTCCAAAGTGCTACTAAAACTGTCAATGCGCATCGGGGTCAGGAGATGATGAGCAGCCCTTGAAGATACAGGTC
Source organism: Penaeus japonicus (assembly GCF_977035675.1). Taxonomy (NCBI): domain Eukaryota; kingdom Metazoa; phylum Arthropoda; class Malacostraca; order Decapoda; family Penaeidae; genus Penaeus; species Penaeus japonicus. The sequence goes on along the minus strand of NW_028234429.1, from coordinate 10,611,260 downwards.
GCTGTGTTGTGCCTCTAGGAGTTGTGACAGAGGGAAGGGATACTAAAGACTGATTGGACCGGGCTGAAGATTCACGGGTAAGTGAAGCAGAAGAGGTTCTGGAGCGTAATCTGTCTTCTCCATTTTGTAACGGTTTTGTTGTCACCTGCAGCAGTTCTTGTAATTCTCCCTGATGGATGCTCGGTGTTGTCTGATAACCCTGCAATCTATTTATAGCACTTGATGGTCTCTGGATCCCACTCAATGGACGGTTTGCTCTGTATCCTCTGACAGAAATTCCACTATCAGGTCTATTCACACTCTCTGGGGGCATTAAGTGTCTAGCTCTCCCAAGTTCAGCACTATATTTTCTTACAGGAGTCTGTCTACCCCTTCTGGCCCCTCTAGTACTGGGCTCCCTGGAGAGAGATGAATATTGCACTGACTGTTCAATAACATATTTGGCATATGAATGAAGCAGTGGTTCAATTGCTTTTGTCACTGTAGGCCACAACTGATCAAAGAGCATTATAAGCACTTGCTCTTTTAGTACTTCTGGATCATTAGATCCACTACACACTCGACTACTGGAAGTCACTGTCTTTGGGCTAGCATGAGAAGAATTTTTTACTTGGTTGGCACTGACAATATTAACTAAAGGCAGCAGACGGTGAAAATCACCATCCTCTTCAATAATTTCATCCTCTTCTATGGTTTCTTCATGTCTGAAAAACAATAAATAATATTTATTTTATACAAACAGTGGAAGAGAATCATTATAACATATAATAAAATTATAGGAATTACAAAATACACAGATTCTTTTTTAACTTGTGCAATACAAACTACCTGTACTCTTTACAAGTCTTAATATATCCATAACTAAAAAAAAGAAGCTATGATAAAACTGATAATTAAAAGGCATAATTAAATGGCAAGAGAAGCTGAGTTAATACAAGCACATTTTGAACTGATTAATATGTTTTAATAACTACATGAGATAACAAAATAATATAAGGTATAAATAATGTCATGCAGATCCTCTAACAGCAATACTTACAGAGAATCTTCATCCATATACTGTTCTAAGATATTCAGTAAAGACGTCTCCAAAACATGTCCTCTAACTCTGTTGACATTAGAAACACATAGACATAAGAGAAAGTATTACTTACATATAAACAGTATAACATATATATAACCAACCAAAACAGCCCACACATTGCTAGAACTATCTACTGTTAGTTTGGTTGCTGGTTATCATAACTAGTCAAATATTAGTATTTATTGTAGAAAGGTGACTTACCTAAAATGAGGAAAGTGGTGTACCCAATTTGAGCATTCCTCAAGTAATTCAGGTGTAGGCTCAGGAGCCACTAGAAGGTCACTACCTAATCCAGAGCTTGATTCTAATAATCTCGCACTGTTTAACAACAAAGTTCGTGATCCCACATTATCCACATCAAAAATTACTTCTTCGTTAACGGTTTTTATATTGGTTTCAACATTTTCGTCAAGATTGCTCTCTGGACTCGAGAAGTAACCTATGCTTCCAGCAGGTGAGACCGTTTTCTCATCGTCAGTCACATATACTTTGGTGTTTCTGCTCACAGACCACGGCACAGCAGAGGTTACAGAGGCATCCTGATAGAGCAAAGAGTCGAGCTGGTCAAAGAGGACACTGACTTGTCTGGTGGCCTCTCCTTCAAACTCATCATCACCCCATGAGAGGGAGGAGTCTGACCTGCAATCATTGTCATCTCCTCTGGAATATCTGAAATTCATTATCATAAATTACTGGCTTATCAAATCAAAATATACTGGATTCCAACCAGTATATTACTATAAGTTAGAACAAATTACAGTATCTAATCTGATGATGTCAGGAGTGAATGTGTGTATATGTATATATATATATAATATATATATATATATATATATATATATATATATATATATATATATATATATATATATATATATATATATATATGTCGTTACCCTTTAATGATTTCACAATGGCTCAGTCACCAAGGAGTCAATTAGTAGGTTTACCTGACCTGACCTGTTAATGCCATTCCTTGAAATTTGGGAAAATGTTTTTTGTAGTACAAGTGATTCTATAAGAAATATCACAATAATAATAATGCCAATAACTGCAACAAGAACTTTCTTTAACAAAAATGCAAGGAATGGGGTGAAGAGGCAGGTCTATTAACTGACTCCTTAGATAAGTGCTTGTGGAACCATCTATGTGGGTTAAACACTCAGACATGCACACACATGTGCGACACACACACACACACACACACACACACACACACACACACACACACACACACACACACACACACACACACACACACACACACACACACACACACACACACACACACACATATATTCATACACAGGTATGAACACACCCACCTACCCACACACAGCTACATCCACACATACAGAGTGGTCAAAACATATCTCTGGCATCAATGGTTTTAAGTTCAACTTAAAATCTCAAAGAACATAAAAGACAATGATACAGCTTTAACTGTAATCATAATGACTAATCATATATCATTATCTTATACCAATATATCATCTGACAAAACCAATGCATTAGTAATCCTGCAACTGCATACACATGTGTATAATAATACATATCTCACCTACTACGATGTTTCTATGACATACTGATTAAATTACCTTCCAAAATCTTTGCTTTCCTCATATCCTATAGAATGACTCGGTGGGTACTTCTTTATATACAAAATAGGAGGTGATGAAGGAGGTGTATTTGTAGGGGTTACATCACTCTCTTCAGCCCCATGGTCTTCACGGATATCTAGGCAACGTAATTCTTCCTCAAGATCGTCCTCCTCCTGCGTCATCTTCTCTTTGCTTAGGGCCCCATAATTCACAACAGCTGGGCTACATCCTACCTTCAAAGAAAAAATTGTAACTTCGATTATAAAAATTATAACAAAACTTATGTAATCATCGTTGGTCACGTTGAAACTTGTTAATGAAAAAATGTTTAACTCCTTTTATGAATTGTATTTATATAAAGTATATGATGAACAATACAATCTAAATAGAATATATGAGACCACAGAAATGAAGATTTGAGTTATTCATTATGCTGATGGTTATGGAGCTATTGAGAGAGATAGGAGGAAAATGAGAGAGCCATTGTGGAAATGCAAATAAAAGAAGAAATAAAAATAAAACATGAGAAAATTATTTCATATGACTTCCTGTACTACAATAAAAACAAAATCAAAACAAAACAAGGCACATATTAGATTGAAAAAAATAATAATAAATAAATAAATAAATTTGTATCATGACTGTGGCACTTCCTGTTAAAGTGTGGCAAATGACATCACAATTCAAATCCATCATTGTTTTCCTATGGGAGTTCCATTAGTATGCTCCCTATCTGATATGGTCTTGATTCTGGTCAAATATTATCAATAATCATCTAACTTCAATTGTTTTCTCTATATCTAGCTCATGCTGCCTAGCTCAATTTAGGAGGAGGCACCACAATCTAGGTTGAAAACTAGTTTCCTTTCCTTCTCCACAAAGAATGTCACTAGTAAAATAATGTTTCTCTCGCAAATGGCACTATGACGCAACATAAAAGCATGTGTATGTCTCTGCTAATCAAGACTTCCACATATGGATAAAACTGAATTCTAAATCTATGGAAAAAGCTGGCGAGACCTTTGGGATCCCTGTATTATTAAGAAAACATTATCTTACATGAACATGAAGCTGGGTGGATAATTGAAGATTTCATGTTCAAATACATCATCTCTGAAATAAAATGAATAAACATAGTCAGTACCTTTTAATTCTTCTTCATATATATACACATAAGATCATTTGTTTTTCCTCTCATATACAAGTCCACTAACAACCAGGAAATCACAGTCATAATCATAATCAATAAAAGGTGCAATCTGCAATGCTGCGTACTTTATTGCATGGTGGTGGGACTTTTATTTAACAAGAGTTGAGTTTCCTATTTCATCTTCCTATTGAAAGCATCAATAATGTGAAGTTTAATCTCTGTTCACAGGCCATAGCATTAGCAGTAAACTTAAGAAACCCAAATCTCCCATCAAAGATATCACAAATGCAAAATAATAACACCAAAAGATAGCCTTTTCCTCAAATCCCAATGAAGATTAGGTAACCACACTTTGCATAAATGATGTAAATATATCCAAAGTTCCTTTCATTCAGTCTAAAGTAATTTGCAGTTAATTTAATCTCCTTACCTATCATTCTGTTGATCATAACATAATTTTCTACATTTTGATCCACAATACCCCTCCTTGACTGCAACTCAAAACATGTCTCTAATCTTTCATGAACTCCTTCATGTCACAATCTAAGCGCATGACGATACAAGGAAATCCTCAATCGTCATTGAACACACAAACACACACACACACATCAACAAACAAATTGATTATCGTTTCGTTTAGCGTCTCTCCCTTGAAGGCATGTCGAAACACTCAACACTATAGCCTTTGACAAAGCCCGAATGGCCAACGACACTTCTTCTTTACTATTTCACTTACGAAAACATGTAACTACCTCTTGCGAACACCTGCCCCTGACATGTTCATAAGAGACAGCAACACCTGTCGTACTTACCTGGCGCCCGTGAGGGGAAACGGTCGCAATTCGGAAATATACCTCCATACAGCCATACATACGGCTTGGATTAATTCTATTCCAACTCTGTATCAACAAATGGGGCTAGGACAACACACCCTGGCGATAACACTTACTGCTACGAGTCCATAGTGGGTAGAGAGTGCGAGACAGGGTACCGAGGGCGGCCTGTGTCCATAACAACGAGTATTACGTCGTCGTCTGCAAAGTGCAAACACCAAGGCTGACTCCAACCGAAACCGCAAGGGCGAAACTCGCATCCTTTATCGTTACATTTTGACCATTATGGGTGTAGATCATATTCTTGCATATGGTTTAATAAGAAAGTTGACTTTGCAAATGAGCTCGAATCGTATAATTTCTTTAAACTTCTTGCATCTAAAGTTAAGAGAATAAAACTACATTTTTCACCTGAAATTGCCAACAAACAGTCCCAGACGTAGACAAAACACGGGGAGGTTTGAAGTATTTTTCTAATATTTATTTCATCGGTATATCCTTGTAAAGATGGTTTTATTTGTATTTAGACATTTTCCTTTAAAATAATTTGCTCTCCCGTTCGCAGTATAGCACAGCAGGACCTTTGTTATCACGCCACAACTCTATTGATTTATTTCCACTGCTTTCCAGGTATCACTATCAATACCGCTTTACGCAAAAGGCCAAACTACAATAACTGTAAAGGGGTCAGTTTTAACATCCGATTTCATAGTAAGCCAGTCCATTAAGAATGATTCTCAATTGCCAAAGGAAATGATGACATTTAATTAAAGATATATACATGTAGTGCCATCCACTGTGATAGCATGTATGTGTAGTGTTGCAATATTGCGGAAAATGCATTAAAGTAATGGCAATTTTGATGAAACTATGACTGTTCATGTAAGGAAAAGAAAAATATATCAGGGATAGGTGTGTATCTTCAAAGCACTTGCGATATATATCATCACGATATCCACTAGTTCATTGTACATTTGGTGTAACGACGATTTTTGTTAGAAATACAACATATATATTGCATTGAGCACATTAATCCTATTGACGGATAATCGACATCTTATATCATGTTGAATTATGTTGACATCTAATTGGCCTAATTGAATATCAAAATTTGCATTTCTTATCTAAACCAAGATGGAGTTCAGCAAAGGAATGGCATGAAAGAAACTCACCCACTTTGTTCCATTTGTATCACAGAGCTATTAAACGACGGTCTTCGTTACCATTTTTGCAGGAATAAACTCAGCAAATTGCAATGCGGTTTCAGCAGTGTCCTGTGTTTTGAATGTTTCTATTTGGGTCATAGGTGTTTGTACTTTGCTAACGAAAAAAAGGAAAAAAACGAAACCTTTAATTTCTATATATTGAATGTCCTTTATTTCTCTATTTTTGATATTTGTAATCACGTGCCGAGGCTTTAGAAAGACTATTATTGAGAATAATATTAACTACCAACACTTTTCAATACTGCTGCCAGATTCATGGCTTCAGTTATGAGGTACCTATTGCAAAGTTCTAACTTAGTTCTGTACGTGATTGGACGCAAGATGGTTATTTAGGTTGGTGAGAGATTGACAGTAGTGCGAGCGATGTTGTCTTTTCTGCCTATTGTCTGTTTGATGCCCCACCACCAGGAGAAAAAAATCGCAAAATCGCCAAAGCTTTATTGAAGCCCGGGAATATTTGTTCGTGCATCACGGAAAAAGCAAAATATTTTAATATTATCAAACGATTTAACTGGATTTTATGCTAGATATATAAAATCTAGTTAAATCGCAACTTTCTTGGAGAATTGGCGAGGTCAGATAAGAAATCTAATTAAAACAAAAACGATAATCGGTTCGTTAATAGCATTTCTTATCTGTAGTGGCGTGGCCAGTCAAGGATGTAGATTCTTTTTCTTATGAATATTGATGCTCCCTGGACTATTCCCATGGTGCCCCACCCCTATCTGCTCAATGCACCATATCAATGGTGCCCTCATGCCCATTAACTAGTGCAAGCTCGGCCACTTCAGTGTTGCCGCCCCGGCCCGTGCAATGGTCTGCCTCGAGCGTCCCATGGCCTTTCGAATAGGCCCATTCCAGTAATGCTCTCTCGGCCTTTCCAAAGATGCTCCCTCAACCCTCCATTGGGCCTTTCTAACGATGCCCCCTCGGTTGTCCCCATGATGACCCTTCGTTCTTTCCAATCATGACCCGTCGGCCAGAAATTCCTAAAAGTCGATGACTTCTGCTATGCATTAATTCTCTGTGGTGCCCCCCTTCCATGGTGCTCTAGGTACGTGATTATATTGTTTGATGATTAATCTAGAGCTGGGTACAGACGTCTGTACAGCTCCATTGCGTCGAGAAAAGTGCTGTACATGCACACACAAACACACACACACACACATATGTGTGTGTGTATGTATATATATATATATATATATATATATATATATATATGTATGTATATATGTATATATAGATATATATATATATATATATATATATATATATATATATATATAAAGATTCCTGATGCAAACATACACGCCCTTCACTACACCTAGAGTGGACCCACTCACCGTCACTAAGGGTGGGCCCAATGAGGTTAACTTTTCTCTTTGAACAGTAGATCTTGGCTGATGCAATAAACTCCCACAGCTCGTTGGGCGCGAGCATCATGACCACTAAACTTTTTTTCAACAATAGAAGCTTCAGCCAATCTCATTCTTTCCGTCGGAGGAATGGCGGATACAGATATTATGAGTATTTTTATAGCAGGATTGTAAATATGCTCCCATGCCCTGGATCTAATAAAGGTCCTAGATTCGAAGAGACTTAAGTGAACCTAAGGTGCTGAAAGAAGCCTTTAGGAGGATTATTAGCTGAACTTTTGGTATGGTCCGAGTCCCTCTTGAAGAAAAGTCTGTACTTCAGTCTACTTCAAAAGTCTTTTCACACCCATTGCTCGTATTGCACTTTGTCTTACCAATAAATATTCCTCGAATTACACTTATAATCTGCTAAGGTGTTTGAAACAGTGGTGTATGACGCGCGTGCGCGCGCGCACACACACACACACACATGCGTATATATATATATATATATATATATATATACATTTATAGATAAATAGATATATATATATATATATATATGTATATACATGTGTGTGTGTGTGTGTTTATGTATGTATCTATATATATATATATATATATATATATATATATATATATATATATATATATATATATATTATATATATATATATATTATATATATATTATATTATACATATACATATATATGTATATATATGTATATATATATATATATATATATATATATGTATATATGTATATATATACATATATTTATATATATATATATATATATATATATATATATATATATATATATATACACATATATATATACACAGTATACATATATATTTATATGTAACGTTTTGAAACCATGTATACAGATGATTTTGTCAGAGTAATCCCTGGAGTTGGGAATTATATGTGATTTGGAGGGAGATTAACTTTGGTGCTATTTTTCTTCCGTCTCAATTTATTTACTTTAGATACAACAGTCTGCCTAAAGGGTTTCGAATCTGCCTTTTGCATCCACGATGAATAGAGATTTGTGTTATCCGGCCAGTGCAAGAGTGTCACAATTGTCATGTAATTTATTTAATATATGGCTTGAACTGTTCTCTATTTTACAATTGTGTACATGTGCTAAGTTGCGTGAAAGATTTGTTCTCATCACATATATATTCATTCTAGGATAATACATCTTTTGCAATCATAACAAACAGTATATGTACTGCTTTGTGAATGACATGAGTTGAGTCAAATATCCACACGATGCCTTCCGGTGCTGTAATATTCGTGTCCTGTACCGTACTGTATTCTATAAGTTGGCGAGTAGTTGAATGGCAAATGCTGTAATGCAGTGAGATAACAAAAAAGGTCCGTACAGAAGAACAACTTGATCGATGTCTGGGCGCAGGAGGCTGGCTTGATGCATCTTCTCCACTGAGGCACCACGGCAAAGGTCATCACACCAGGCGCCGGGTTTCGTGCGATGGAAGAAGCAAACATTAGTAAAGCTGGTGTTAAGTTTTCCGATGGCTGTGATTTATCTGAGAGCAATTTTTGTGATTAGTCACGTTGGTTTCACCTTCTCACTAATTTCCATTGGAAGGACGAACAAGTATTACGCATTGGCTTCTTCACCTTATAAATCTGCTAGATGAAACTGAAGAAGTATGAGCAAGTAGCTTGTAGATGCACCGGCTACCTGGAAGAGACCATACATACATACATATATATATATATATATATATATATATATATATATATATATATATATATGTGTGTGTGTGTGTGTGTGTGTGTGTGTGTGTGTGTGTGTGTGTGTGTGTGTGTGTGTGTGTGTGTGTGTGTGTGTGTGCGCGCGCGCATCCAAAGAAAGTATAAATACATTGATGATGTATTTGCAATACATTGGCAGGAGCAGGGTTTTAGCATGCTACTTGAGGGTGCCAGACCCTGAGAGCCATGAATACACACCGCAAGGGTATTCCTCCGGGACAGCGTGAAAAGTCCGCACACACGAGTGCCCAGCCCTTTGCGGCTCAGCCTCTCCATCAGCATTATCTAGAGAAGAGAATGATTAAACGATAAATTTCTTGCACAGTACCATCTCCAATGCTAACTCGAACATCGAGTATTGGTTGTTATTGATACACTGAATGTTATAGTATACTTGCTTAATGTGTATTTGTTGAGTATTGATATCCAGTAACAATGGACATCATTATATTTCAAAAGTGTTGTTATCATATTCGGGTTGCCTTTCATGGCGCTTTGAGTTTTGAGAAATGATTGATGAGACTTGGCACACAACTTACTGAGATCGTCTGTTTTGCCTGAGGCGGAAGGGGGGCGGGTCGGGTCGCCGCCTTGGCAATTTCCATGAGGATCTGGCTCGCCTTCTGGCCCTATCGGAAGACGAGGAGTATCCATTGATATGATGGTGAAAGTTCAACAACGGAAAATAGGTTTGTATTACATACAGGCCTCGTCATTTGAGCTGTTAACAGTGTCTGTTAGTTTCTTTGACAGAAAACATACTATGTAATAATCATATGATTGTTCACAGCAAATTTCAAACAATATCCATATCTACACATCTCTTGAGTATGTGAGCCCCCCTCCCTTGCATGTGTGTGTGTGCTTAAGTGTGCGTAACTATTCACATACACTTAGATATAGTCCACAGCGTCATACTGAATATTATTCGTATCTTGCCTTTAATACAAATGTATCATCGTTAACAAGTTAGATAGAAATCTGCCACTCCACTCACCTCGGCATTAATAGAATCTGCTACCTGGCCTTGGGTCCATAGGATGGCAATCTGCAGGACATACTGGGTCATGACTAACATCTGAAACCAATGCGAAAACAAAAATGGGTGAATAAACAAATATATTTATATATTTTTTTTCTTTCTTTCTTTTTTTTATACAGCTATACAGCCATTCTATACAAACAGATATCATGTTTACCTTGAAGAACACGCTAAGATCTAGAGCGATGCCGTGGAAGAGGCAAAATATGGAGGAACAGAATGTAGAAAAACTCGAAATCAGCAGCGGCCCAGCCAGCACTGCTTCCGTTTCTCGCAGGATTTTCTGTAACTGCTTATACCGCTCTCTCATGTAAGCCAAATTTGCTCGAACTTTCTGGTACCTGGAGGATGAGTCTCCTGATTCACTTCTCTGAGCCTGATTCCGAGGCTTATGCTCATCGTCATCCTTTGCTTGGCTGTCAGGGCTATCTTTCATTGCAAGACCACAGTCGGAGTCCACCATGATATCCCCTCCAGGTTCATTCGCCTTAGATGTTGAGGCTTGTCTCTTGGTCAGTGGATGGTCTGCGCTGGCAGCGGCCTCGATAGTGTGGTTGAAATGCTTAAGTTGGTGTTGCAATGCAGTTCCAATAGCAACCCACATAATCTGGAGATTATATGTATATATATATATATATATAGATAGGTAGGTAGGTAGATAGATAGATATATAGATATAGATATTGATATGTATGTTTGTATATCTATACATGTATATATATATATGTATATATATATATATATGTGTATGTATATATATATATATATATAAATATATTTATATACATATATATATCTATATATATATATATATATATATATATTTATACATATATATACATATATATATATATATATATATATATATATATATATATATATATGCATATATCTCTATATCTACCTCTCTATATATCTATATATCTATCTATCTCTCTATATATATATATATATATATATATATATATACCTATGTGTGTGTGTTGATATACGGTATCAATGACCTGACTATTGTGAGATTTATGTTGATATCCGATGTGTTCATTATTTGTATATAAAGTAATGATAAATTATACAAAATACAATGTAGTGAGCATGCTATATCCTATCGCATCGTCGTATAACAGTTATTCATCTGTAATGTGACTAAAATATTGAATAGAACAGTTTGAATAATTTGATATATGTTCTCATACATTCGTCAGCTGATAACCAGAATGGAATATTACTAAGGCCCACCTGAGGAAAGCGTAAGATTAAGGTGATCCACAGCTGCAGAAATAAGAAGAGCATCTTCAGGAACACACTTCTGATATTCATGTCATAGACCACATACCACAGGGCATACAGCGTACCCTCATACACTGTCTGAAATATGATGAACCATAATATACACTGATTCACTGCCACTCCTTGTGTCTGGAGGAGGTGTGGGGACACATGAGGGGAGTGGGTTTCTTCGGAAGTGGCGCTGCAGATCTTGATGACTGACGAGAGACTTCGAGAGTGATGCCACAGACACAGGATGATGAGCAGCGAGCAAATACAAAGAAAAATTTCGCTCAGCGCCTCTGTCACTTTCATGGATAGTTCCGAGTCGACAATGCTAGGGATCCACATGTACACTGAAATAGATAGGATAGCATTTGTCGAGGAGGAGGATTTCCAGATAACATAATGCAATACAAATAGCAGGAAGCGGAGGTGGGGTTGACTACAGGTTAGTTCTGTGATACACAGATTGATAACTGATGTGGCTAAAAATTGATGCGATATTTTATAATTGCTCTCGTATGTCCAAGAAACACGTAAAACTGGTTTTGGCCTTCATAGCAGATTATTGAAAGTAACTACGTGAGTATCTCTATCGTACCAATTGGAAAACTAATCGTGCAGTGTGTTTTGACAGGAAGTGTTGCCATGCAAGGTCATTTGTGGTCGACAGCGACCTGACAGCGGGGTGCCGTCGTGATGGCAGGGGCGTTGCGATCGTGCAAAGGGGGAGCCACAGTCACGAGCCGGGAATCATTTCCACACCGATCAGTATGGTGCAATGTGGCTCCAGATGATCTCGAAGGTGAAGCCAGAGACAATGGCTGACTCGAATATGGCAAACGGCAAGACATCGTTCGCCGTTGATGTTGGGAAGGACTTATTTTCTAACAGGGGAAA
>NW_028234429.1:10571506-10584006 GCF_977035675.1 Penaeus japonicus | reverse complement strand
TTCATTTTTAGGGTTTCCCTCAGCATCGAGTCGTCAAGCATCGGCTCTTCCTTCAATCTAAGCTGTTTGTCGCATCACTGTCAGGAAATATTACAAAGCGAACATGCCTCTCGCGTGGGCCAAGATCTTAACAATGCAGACGGCATCGCGGTGGTGGTAGTAAATGAGAAAAGTGGTTCTGTCTTGCTAAGAAAGACTTTCAATACATGGAACGTTTTCACTTATGCCCATGATCTTGTCTGGTGGATCAGCCGTGTCCAACCAGGACGTCTAGTAGTGATGACTGTGCACCGCGCTGGCACACATGGAATAGGAGCGGTTCTCCCGACTCTAACTAGCCTTGGTTCTTTGTTCATTTCTTATGCTCCCCCACGTGCTCTTTGGGTGTGGGTGTTTATTGCGGGAGGCCGGACTATACTTGAGACTATTGCACCAAACTCGAAATGGTTTTACAAATCGTATGCTGAACTGTACGCCCATAGTTATACAGAACTTTCATATCACGACACCTCATCTGCAGTGAATGCTAAAAACGGCTTGCATTACGATCTATGCGAAATGGAAGCGGCAATGGGTTCTTTCTGCGACGATCATAAACGCAAAACGCTCTCGGCTGTGCAACCGATGCATCTGCCTCCAACAAAAGAAAGCGATGTTGCACACAATATTGGTGTAGTCGTTTGTGCGGGAGGAAGAGTACAATACCTCGCAAATACATTAACAAAATTGCTTGATAACGATGGGATATTGAGATTAAATATATTGGTGATTATTGGTAGAGACCCTTCCAATGGTGGTCCCAACTCTTCAGTTATCTCATTGTTAGAATTATTGCATGTAAAGTATAAGGTTTTAGACATACCCGGAGATGTTCCATCAGTCAATCATGGTCTCTTTCAGTTCTACCGCAAAGCTTGGTCAACAGGTATAACAACCTTTTCAGGTTTACATTATATTGCTTTCCTTGACGAAGATGTGGAGGTCTCACGTGACTGGCTTAAGATGTTATCGCACTTTGCACCAACACTGGATACTGATCCATCACTATGGTGCGTGTCTGGCAGTGCACCGGGCCACCGAAATATATTCCCAGACCCCCAAATATTTCTTCGGGGCTTTAGACAGCCTGGCTGGGGTTACTTATTCTCAATGGCAGAGGCTAGGTCAATGGTATCGAAATGGCCCGACACCTCTTCAGTGTCACTGTTGTATGATGATTTTCTCTACCGTGTAATGAGTAGAGGACGGGAATGCATTTTTCCTGCACTGAGTCGTTCCCATCACTATGGGGTTGGTGTGAATACGGTTCCTGAAATACATCAGCTTTACTTCTTAGATCAACCCTTGCATAATGGAGAGCGGGTTCATCTCCCACCAGTAGAACAACTTACCCAGAAACAGTATGAAAAGAGAGTGAAGTCTAGTCTTGAAAGGGCTACACCAATCGTTAGGAATCCTTGTGCTCCGGGATTTCTAGTGCCTCCCAGTGCCCAAGATTCTAAACATTTCGTATTCTACTTTTTAATGGAAGACCCTAAGAATGCCCCTGAATGGCCTACCTTAGCAGAGTGCATTGGTGCTTGGCCTTACTCCACTCAGTCCCATCATCATGGATGCTTCGAAGTCCCACAGCCATGGGGAGGATCTCTATGGCTTGTTGGAGTGCCCTACTCGAGATACAGTTATTTACGTCCATCTGGGGTTCCAATTTGGAAAGTCATATCACAGCAGGAGCTGGATTTGGCTACATCATTTTCTAATTCTCTGCGTATTCCTCCAAAAGTGAATAGAACTTTGTCACTTGCTGAAACAGATCTATTTATGAAGACTTAGTTAAAAAATGCACTGTAGAATTATATTTACTGTGAATGTTATATGTTGTCATTCTGATATAATGTGTTATTGTAAATTACAAAACTACCTATAAATGCAGCTTCTTTACAAACTTAATTTTTATTTTATTTATTACATGGGTTATGTAATATTTAATAACAATACTATTAAATAATAGAAATTGGATCATGCATAAGAAAATATCCTGAATAAAAATTTGCCACTGTATATTCAATTGTCCTGTAATTGAACACACATTTCAATTAGATGTATTTTTAGAGAACATCATTACAAGTCCCAAATGCTTTTGTGTATCACATAGATTATTTATTGATTTCCATCTAACTCTCTATTACATTTTCTGATGAAAAAGAAAGAAAATACAATTGATATTCAAAGATTTTATTTCAGAAATGCCACAATATTTTCTTAGTAAAATATAATATGATGAAAAAACACTTAAATCTAGCAAGACTACAACCACAGTTGTAATTTTTTGAAGTTATTTTTTGCCCTTTCAACGGACCTTTGATGAAGATGATTTCCTGAGATTGAAAAGCCAACATCCTGAACTACAAAACTAAACTCACTATGAAGCTTTGGGATAGTTTTCACTTTGTCATCTGGACAGATCATTATCAGAGTATTCTTTGTTTCCTTAATGATTATCCCTGTGGTTCCTACAAATTCTGAGCAGCGTGATTTTGTCACTCGCATCAGGCAGCCAAAATACTCTATTCTTCTTATTCTATTCTGAATAGTTTCTGTCCTGGAGTCGTTATAATCACCTTTCCATCCACTCTTTATATAATAATCAATCCCAAGGAGATCTTTTGAATAGCTTTTCCACATATCATTAATGGGCAAAAACATTTCAAATGTCTTGTTGTTCTTGTCTATCTTATGCAGGCCTAACTCTCGTCTTTCTCGACCAGACAGACGTTTCTTTCCACGGTGTTGTAAGCCATCTGATTTAGTGCTGCCTTTCTTTGCTGATTGGGAGGACTTTCTTTGCTTCTTTCGTGCAAGTAGAAATACTTTTCGTAACTGAAAAGAAACAATGGAAAACTGTAATCAATATTTGCTTTACTTGCAGCTCATATTCTTTAACCTTGAACTTAATTCACTAGCATTTTGGTAACACTTCATATCATAGAAGAGAAGAAGATAATTGGAGATTGATAAACCATGAAGAAACTAGAAGGACTGCAATAAGAAAAAACAAAATTTTATTCATATGAAAGATCACATGGATATTAAATACATGAAAGTATAAGTCTTGTAAAATATCGTACTTTACTAAAAAAAAAAAAAGGAAAATTGTTTGCACTTTAAATCAAATAGAAAGTTCTTCCCACCAAAGACCTATGCAGACAAACCATCCCTTAGAAACTATCAAACAAGCAAAAGTAATAATAGCATTTGCAAAAGAATATTGATAGCACACTATAACTTCTAAATTTTTCAATCAATTGTGAAAATAGTTAAAAATTAAATGATCCGCAAAAAGGATAAGGGATATCTTTAAATGATGAGTATTTTTTTTTTTTTTTTACATTTAAAAATAAAATAATTCTGGAAAACAAACAAAGCACCCTGAAAGGGAGGAAGGGAGAAAGGGAGAAAGGGAGAAAGGGAGAAAGGGAGAAAGGGAGAAAGGGAGAAAGGGAGAAAGGGAGAAAGGGAGAAAGGGAGAAAGGTAGAAAGGGAGAAAGGGAGAAAGGGAGAAAGGGAGAAAGGGAGAAAGGAAGAAAGGGAGAAAGGGAGAAAGGGAGAAAGGGAGAAAGGGAGAAAGGGAGAAAGGGAGAAAGGGAGAAAGAGAGAAAGGGAGAAAGGGAGAAAGGGAGAAAGGGAGAAAGAGAGAAAGGGAGAAAGGGAGAAAGAGAGAAAGGGAGAAAGAGAGAAAGGGAGAAAGGGAGAAAGGGAGAAAGAGAGAAAGAGAGAAAGAGAGAAAGAGAGAAAGAAAGGGAGAAAGGGAAAATGGAGAAAGGGAGAAAGAGAGAAAGGGAGAAAGGGAGAAAGGGAGAAAGGGAGAAAGAGAGAAAGGGAGAAAGGGAGAAAGGGAGAAAGGGAGAAAGGGAGAAAGGGAGAAAGGGAGAAAGGGAGAAAGGGAGAAAGGGAGAAAGGGAGAAAGGGAGAAAGAGAAAGGGAGAAAGAGAGAAAGGGAGAAAGGGAGAAAGAGAAAGGGAGAAAGGGAGAAAGGGAGAAAGGGAGAAAGGGAGAAAGAGAGAATGAGAGAAAGAGAGAAAGAGAGAAAGGAAGAGAGGGAGAAAGGGAGAAAGGGAGAAAGGGAGAAAGGGAGAAAGGGAGAAAGGGAGAAAGGGAGAAAGGGAGAAAGGGAGAAAGGGAGAAAGGGAGAAAGGGAGAGAGGGAGAAAGGGAGAAAGGGAGAAAGGGAGAAAGGGAGAAAGGGAGAAAGGGAGAAAGGGAGAAAGAGAGAAAGGGAGAAAGAGAGAAAGAGAGAAAGGGAGAAAGGGAGAAAGGGAGAAAGAGAGAAAGGGAGAAAGGGAGAAAGGGAGAAAGGGAGAAAGGGAGAAAGGGAGAAAGGGAGAAAGAGAGAAAGAGAGAAAGGGAGAAAGGGAGAAAGGGAGAAAGAGAGAAAGAGAGAGAAAGAGGGAGAAAGGGAGAAAGGGAGAAAGGGAGAAAGGGAGAAAGGGAGAAAGGGAGAAAGGGAGAAAGGGAGAAAGGGAGAAAGGGAGAAAGGGAGAAAGGGAGAAAGGGAGAAAGGGAGAAAGGGAGAAAGGGAGAAAGAGAGAAAGGGAGAAAGGGAGAAAGGGAGAAAGGGAGAAAGGGAGAAAGGGAGAAAGGGAGAAAGGGAGAAAGGGAGAAAGGGAGAAAGGGAGAAAGGGAGAAAGGGAGAAAGGGAGAAAGGGAGAAAGGGAGAAAGGGAGAAAGGGAGAAAGGGAGAAAGGGAGAAAGGGAGAAAGGGAGAAAGGGAGAAAGGGAGAAAGGGAGAAAGGGAGAAAGGTAGAAAGGGAGAAAGGTAGAAAGGGAGAAAGGGAGAAAGGGAGAAAGGGAGAAAGGGAGAAAGGGAGAAAGGGAGAAAGGGAGAAAGGGAGAAAGGGAGAAAGGGAGAAAGGGAGAAAGGGAGAAAGGGAGAAAGGGAGAAAGAGAGAAAGAGAGAAAGGGAGAAAGGGAGAGAGGGAGAAAGGGAGAAAGGGAGAAAGAGAAAGGGAGAAAGGAAAGGGAGAAAGGGAGAAAGGGAGAAAGGGAGAAAGGGAGAAAGGGAGAAAGGGAGAAAGGGAGAAAGGGAGAAAGGGAGAAAGGAAGAAAGAGAAAGAGGGAAAAGGGAAGAAAGGAAGAAAGGAAAAAAGGGAGGAAGGGAGAAAGGGAGAAAGGGAGAAAGGGAGAAAGGGAGAGAGAGAAAGAGAGAAAGAGAGAAAGAGAGAGAGGGAGAAAGGGAGAAAGGGAGAGAGAGAGAAAGGGAGAAAGGGAGAAAGGGAGAAAGGGAGAAAGGGAGAAAGGGAGAAAGGGAGAAAGGGAGAAAGGGAGAAAGGGAGAAAGGGAGAAAGGGAGAAAGGGAGAAAGGAAGAAAGAGAGAAAGAAAGAAAGAAAGAAAGAGAGAAAGGAAGAAAGGGAGAAAGGGAGAAAGGGAGAAAGGGAGAAAGGGAGAAAGGGAGAAAGGGAGAAAGGGAGAAAGGGAGAAAGGGAGAAAGGGAGAAAGGGAGGAAGGGAGAAAGGGAGAAAGGGAGAAAGGGAGAAAGGGAGAAAGAAAGAAAGGGAGAAAGAAAGAAAGGGAGAAAGATAGAAGGGGAGAGAGAGAGAAAGGGAGAAAGGGAGAAAGGGAGAAAGGGAGAAAGGGAGAAAGGGAGAAAGGGAGAAAGAGAGAAAGGGAGAAAGGGAGAAAGGGAGAAAGGGAGAAAGGGAGAAAGGGAGAAAGAGAGAAAGGGAGAAAGGGAGAAAGGGAGAAAGGGAGAAAGGGAGAAAGGGAGAAAGGGAGAAAGAGAGAAGGAGAGAGAGGAAGAAAGGGAGAAAGGGAGAAAGGGAGAAAGGGAGAAGGGGAGAAACGGAGAAGGGGAGAAGGGGAGAAGGGGAGAAAGGGAGAGAGGGAGGGAGGGAGGAAGGGAGAAAGGGAGAGCGGGAGACTGGGCGACAGGGAGAAAGGGAGAAAGGGAGAGCGGGAGAAAGGGAGAAAGGGAGAGAGAGAGAAAGGGAGAAAGGGAGAAAGGGAGAAAGGGAGAAAGGGAGAAAGGGAGAAAGGGAGAAAGAGAGAAAGAGGGAGAGAGGGAGAAAGGGAGAAAGGGAGAGAGGGAGAAAGGGAGAAAGGGAGAGAGGGAGAAAGGGAGAAAGGGAGAGAGGGAGAAAGGGAGAGAGGGAGAAAGGGAGAAAGGGAGAAAGGGAGAAAGGGAGAAAGGGAGAAAGGGAGAAAGGGAGAAAGGGAGAAAGGGAGAAAGGGAGAAAGGGAGAAAGGGAGAAAGGGAGAAAGGGAGAAAGGGAGAAAGGGAGAAAGGGAGAAAGGGAGAAAGGGAGAAAGGGAGAAAGGGAGAAAGGGAGAAAGGGAGAAAGGGAGAAAGGGAGAAAGGGAGAAAGGGAGAAAGGGAGAAAGGGAGAAAGGGAGAAAGGGAGAAAGGGAGAAAGGGAGAAAGGGAGAAAGGGAGAAAGGGGGAAAGGGAGAAAGGGAGAAAGGGAGAAAGGGAGAAAGGGAGAAAGGGAGAAAGGGAGAAAGGGAGAAAGGGAGAAAGGGAGAAAGGGAGAAAGGGAGAAAGAGAGAAAGGGAGAAAGGGAGAAAGGGAGAAAGGGAGAAAGGGAGAAAGGGAGAAAGGGAGAAAGGGAGAAAGGGAGAAAGGGAGAAAGGGAGAAAGGGAGAAAGGGAGAAAGGGAGAAAGGGAGAAAGGGAGAAAGGGAGAGAGGGAGAAAGGGAGAAAGGGAGAAAGGGAGAAAGGGAGAAAGGGAGAAAGGGAGAAAGGGAGAAAGGGAGAATGGGAGAATGGGAGAATGGGAGAAAGGGAGAAAGGGAGAAAGAGAGAGAGGGAGAAAGGGAGAAAGGGAGAGAGAGAGAAAGGGAGAAAGGGAGAAAGGGAGAAAGGGAGAAAGGGAGAAAGGGAGAAAGGGAGAAAGGGAGAAAGGGAGAAAGGGAGAAAGAGAAAGAGAGAAAGAGAGAAAGAGAGAAAGGCAGAAAGGGAGAGAGAGAGAAAGGGAGAAAGGGAGAAAGGGAGAAAGGGAGAAAGGGAGAAAGGGAGAAAGGGAGAAAGGGAGAAAGGGAGAAAGGGAGAAAGGGAGAAAGGGAGAAAGGGAGAAAGGGAGAAAGGGAGAAAGGGAGAAAGGGAGAAAGGGAGAAAGGGAGAAAGGGAGAAAGGGAGAAAGGGAGAAAGGGAGAAAGGTAGAAATGTAGAAAGGGAGAAAGGGAGAAAGGGAGAAAGGGAGAAAGGGAGAAAGGGAGAAAGGGAGAAAGGGAGAAAGGGAGAAAGGGAGAAAGGGAGAAAGGGAGAAAGGGAGAAAGGGAGAAAGGGAGAAAGGGAGAAAGGGAGAAAGGGAGAAAGGGAGAAAGGGAGAAAGGGAGAAAGGGAGAAAGGGAGAACGGCGAGAAGGAGAAAAGGAGGAACGGAGAAAGGGAGAAAGGGAGGAAGGGAGAAAGGTAAAAAGGGAGAAAGGGAGAAAGGGAGAAAGGGAGAAAGGGAGAAAGGGAGAAAGGGAGAAAGGGAGAAAGGGAGAAAGGGAGAAAGGGAGAAAGGGAGAAAGGGAGAAAGGGAGAAAGGGAGAAAGGGAGAAAGGGAGAAAGGGAGAAAGGTAGAAAGGGAGAAAGGGAGAAAGGGAGAAAGGGAGAAAGGGAGAAAGGGAGAAAGGGAGAAAGGGAGAAAGGGAGAAAGGGAGAAAGGGAGAAAGGGAGAAAGGGAGAAAGGGAGAAAGGGAGAAAGGGAGAAAGGGAGAAGAGGAGAAAGGGGGAACGGGAGAAAGGGAGAAAGGGAGAAAGGGAGAAAGGGAGAAAGGGAGAAAGGGAGAAAGGGAGAAAGGGAGAAAGGGAGAAAGGGAGAAAGGGAGAAAGGGAGAAAGGGAGAAAGGGAGAAAGGGAGAAAGGGAGAAAGGGAGAAAGGGAGAAAGGGAGAAAGGGAGAAAGGGAGAAAGGGAGAAAGGGAGAAAGGGAGAAAGGGAGAAAGGGAGAAAGGGAGAAAGGGAGAAAGGGAGAAAGGTAGAAAGGGAGGAAGGGAGAAAGGTAGAAAGGGAGAAAGGGAGAAAGGGAGAAAGGGAGAAAGGGAGAAAGGGAGAAAGGGAGAAAGGGAGAAAGGGAGAAAGGGAGAAAGGGAGAAAGGGAGAAAGGGAGAAAGGGAGGAAGGGAGAAAGGGAGAAAGGGAGAAAGGGAGAAAGGGAGAAAGGGAGAAAGGGAGAAAGGGAGAAAGGGAGAAAGGGAGAAAGGGAGAAAGGGAGAAAGGGAGAAAGGGAGGAAGGGAGAAAGGGAGAAAGGGAGAAAGGGAGAAAGGGAGAAAGGGAGAAAGGGAGAAAGGGAGAAAGGGAGAAAGGGAGAAAGGGAGAAAGGGAGAAAGGGAGAAAGGGAGAAAGGGAGGAAGGGAGAAAGGGAGAAAGGGAGAAAGGGAGAAAGGGAGAAAGGGAGAAAGGGAGAAAGGGAGAAAGGGAGAAAGGGAGAAAGGGAGAAAGGGAGAAAGGGAGAAAGGGAGAAAGGGAGAAAGGGAGAAAGGGAGAAAGGGAGAAAGGGAGAAAGGGAGAAAGGGAGAAAGGGAGAAAGGGAGAAAGGGAGAAAGGGAGAAAGGGAGAAAGGGAGAAAGGGAGAAAGGGAGAGAGGGAGGAAGGGAGAAAGGGAGGAAGGGAGAAAGGGAGAAAGGGAGAAAGGGAGAAAGGGAGGAAGGGAGAAAGGGAGGAAGGGAGAAAGGGAGAAAGGGAGAAAGGGAGAAAGGGAGGAAGGGAGAAAGGGAGAAAGGGAGAAAGGGAGAAAGGGAGAAAGGGAGAAAGGGAGAAAGGGAGAAAGGGAGAAAGGGAGAAAGGGAGAAAGGGAGGAAGGGAGAAAGGGAGAAAGGGAGAAAGGGAGAAAGGGAGAAAGGGAGAAAGGGAGAAAGGGAGAAAGGGAGAAAGGGAGGAAGGGAGAAAGGGAGAAAGGGAGAAAGGGAGAAAGGGAGAAAGGGAGAAAGGGAGAAAGGGAGAAAGGGAGAAAGGGAGAAAGGGAGAAAGGGAGAAAGGGAGAAAGGGAGAAAGGGAGAAAGGGAGAAAGGGAGAAAGGGAGAAAGGGAGAAAGGGAGAAAGGGAGAAAGGGAGAAAGGGAGAAAGGGAGAAAGGGAGAAAGGGAGAAAGGGAGAAAGGGAGAAAGGGAGAAAGGGAGAAAGGGAGAAAGGGAGAAAGGGAGAAAGGGAGAAAGGGAGAAAGGGAGAAAGGGAGAAAGGGAGAAAGGGAGGAAGGGAGGAAGGGAGGAAGGGAGAAAGGGAGGAAGGGAGAAAGGGAGAAAGGGAGAAAGGGAGAAAGGGAGAAAGGGAGAAAGGGAGAAAGGGAGAAAGGGAGAAAGGGAGAAAGGGAGAAAGGGAGGAAGGGAGAAAGGGAGAAAGGGAGAAAGGGAGAAAGGGAGAAAGGGAGAAAGGGAGAAAGGGAGAAAGGGAGAAAGGGAGAAAGGGAGAAAGGGAGAAAGGGAGAAAGGGAGAAAGGGAGAAAGGGAGAAAGGGAGAAAGGGAGAAAGAGAGAAAGGGAGAAAGGGAGAAAGAGAGAAAGAGAGAAAGAGAGAAGGGGAGAAAGAGAGAAGGGGAGAAAGGGAGAAAGAGAGAAAGGGAGAAAGAGAGAAAGGGAGAAAGGGAGAAAGAGAGAAAGGGAGAAAGAGAGAAAGAGAGAAAGAGAGAAAGGGAGAAAGGGAGAAAGGGAGAAAGGGAGAAAGGGAGAAAGGGAGAAAGGGAGAAAGGGAGAAAGGGAGAAAGGGAGAAAGGGAGAAAGAGAGAAAGAGAGAGAGAGAGGGAGGGAGGGAGGAAGGGATAGAGGGAGAAAGAGAGAATGGATGAAAGGAAGAAGGAGAAAGGGAGAAAGGGAGAAAGAGCGAGAGAGAGAGAGAGTGAGAGAGAAGAGTGCGTGTGTCAAATTACATAAATTTCCTGTTATAACTTATTTTCTACTCACTGCATTCCAGACACATGACCACTTACCCTTGTGCTTGAGCTGGTGATAGTCATGTATGCGAAGACTCCAATATCGGTGCCCATCAGGGTGATCAGGACCAGCAATCTGACCCAGTTGAACGGCATCTCTCCCCAGTTGATAATGACATTAGCTAAATGGGCAGCAATCAGGGCATAACAACCACCAGAAGCACCAACCAGATATGACTGAAAACATGAAAAAGGATCTTACTTGGTGGTCAATACAATAATAAAACCAATATACATATGTAAAAGATTCCTAATAAGATTAAGATAAGAATGTTCTTAAGATGGCAATTATAAGTGTATGAACATGACTATGTTTCAATTGGCAAATATTTAGCCCTTCTCAAACAGTTTGCACTAATAATACTACTGAGAAACCATACTCCTGCATTCTTTTTTTTTCATTTCTATATCTATTAATACTGATCAACAAAATGAAACACAAAATAAAACACCTATGATATTTTGAAAATAAGCAATAATACCAAAACACAAAAGTTCAGCACCAAATCAAATCAAAATATAGACATGTCAAAACCATATATTTGCAGCTGGCTTGATATTTCTATTCAAATTCTAAGCAAAATTGTAAACTCTTTGCTTATGCAGCCAATGCATGTACAATAAACTCACATGTGGATCAAACATAGATGCAGCCAGAGATCCAGCAATAACTCCAGCGATGTAAAGAATGAGGACTCGCCACCAACGGTGAACCATCTCTAATGGAATGCCCACAAACAGAGCTACCATTACATTTGACAGCAGATGGACGTAACTGAAAAGATGGGGGGAAATTAAATTAATTTCCTAGACATGTTATTCTAAGATTCTTCTCTCAGATCCTACCTATTAGATCAGTTCAATTTTGACATTGCCGTGGTATTTGTGTGAATGTTTGTATACTTTGCTCAATCAGATGCGAATAGATAAATACTGTATGTCTTGAAGAGAACCTTTTCTTAAAACATGAGTGAGAAGGAAGAAAATACAAAGTAAAGAAATAAGTACCAACATACCCAGCATGAAGGAACATGTATGATACGAATCTCCAGGCTTCCAAGCGTCGTTTGGGGTCATAAATCAGAGGAGACTTCCATGGGACAGGGGAATATGGACCAACATTTCCCATGTTCACAGCATAGTATATAAATACACCTACCTACAATTGCAAAAAGTAATTTCTTACATTTAAAAAATTTAGACTACAAAGGAGAAAAGCTTTACAAAGCTTCTCTGTAAAACCTAAATATAGCTGATATACTTCCAAACATGCTTTAAGTCTATACAGTATTTGATTCTTTTAGAAACAAAATACATCAAAATACTAATGCTAAACACTACTTACAAAACTTTAAATTTTGGCATCCTAGATTGTTTTCAAGCTTTTATGCTATGAACCTCTATCAGTATATGTGTTTTCAGTTAAACTAAATGGGGAGCACATAGGGTAGCAAAGCTCAAACCTTTTTTAATGAAGACATTTCACCATCTGAGAGTAGCGGTAAAAGAAAACTTTAATGAAGTCACCTGAGGAGGCTACCTGCTTGTTGTACTAGCATTTATAAATATCTTGAAATCACGATTTTTCCTCTAATAATGAAGACCCTGATCCAAACAATAATTATATTTAGTGTGATATATGTACCAAGCTATCAGTGGGTGCCTATTCAGCTGCAGTCATAAAATGAAACATAATTTTTTGAGGGAAAGCTTACCAGTCACACCAAAGTTTTCAGAAAACATAGCACACATATCCTATAACATACCTCAGCAGCACAAAGCAATGGAATAACCAAAGGTGGTGGGCAACAGGAGTACTCAGCAATGTAATGCCGATCTCCATGAGACACCTGGGATCTTGGAGCAAGTGAAAATGCAGTTGCCACAAGTGTTCTTTGTACAACTGACCGTGTACCTGCATCAACTGGAACATTTACCTATAAATACAGGATAAGAAGATTTAAAAAAGACAATAGTAATAATCATGAACAGAAATGTGATTACATATATATATATATATTATATATATATATATATATATATATATATATATATATATATATATATATATATATATATATATATATATATATATATATATATTCACAATTACAAGGTTATACATAATATAATTATATAAAATAGCATTACAGGAAGAAATTAAGAATATTGTGTTTATAAATAATGACCTAATGGTAAAATAAAGATTTTTCTTATGTTACTTTTTAATTGATTTCTGTAAATAACATTGATAATAGTGAGATTATTATTATCACTTATTTTTTTTCATCTACCGAATTACATTACTTACATCATAATATAGAATACTTACCAGTGCATAAAATTCTTGTAAGTTGATGTAACCATCATTATTATAATCAACATGGTATAGCATACTATCAACCATGTCATCTGTTAAGGGAACGTCACTGACAGGGGTGTTAAGCAAATACTTCTTCAGTTCTGACCGCAATATGTAGCCATCACCATCACTGTCAATCTATCAAAGAGAACCTTCAATCAAAAAAACTCCTTTTCATAAACATCATTATTTACAATATGACAAAGTTTCAACAACTATATATACATAATATAA
>NW_028234429.1:10561506-10566506 GCF_977035675.1 Penaeus japonicus | reverse complement strand
CATAAATATATACCAAACTTACGAACTTTTTCTGAGTCGTTTTTCGTATAAGTTAAACAGTTCCCCTTATTCAAAGGAAATTGAAAAAAATGGGACAGCAAGTGAATCAACCAAATGTTTTGGATGAAAGTGCATTCATGTAAAGTACCGTGTAAAGTACATTGATATCCTTTGCGGATCTACAACACGCAAAAATGTCCAGAGGGTCAGAGTTGCCGAATGTATCTACACTGCGTTGTTATCAATAGCGACGGAAAAGTGTAAGCAGTACTTATGGATAAAGGATGCCAGTGAAGATAACCTGCCCGGTAGATTAAGTGCACAGGCACGTGTGAAGAATATTAGAAACAAAGCATGCAACTGACTAGAGACGCAAGCAAGGATGCCCTGCACGAAAGTCCAAAGACCACACATCACAGTTAATTTGTGGATTATAATATTGGTGAATAACGACAGAACATGAAAACAACACAAATACAAAAATGGAAATGGCTGAATCGGCACAGTAGTATCTTGGCTTCCGGGAAACGAGGGAAAGTTATTTATTTATTGCTTCCGATGTATATGACAGTAGGAAAGATCGGCAAGTCATTAGCAGTGTCGAATGACGTCAGGTTGGACACGTAGTCATGGAAAGAACTGTTATTCCGAGCAACCAGACTGTCTAAAACAGTGGTTTTAAAGTTTTAAAGCCCTGATACCCTAGAGTTCAACTCCATGTTAACCTGATACTCCCTCTCCAATATTAGACAACTGCTCTCGACTCTTAACCTTTAATTCCCTGTAAAAAGAGAAAACAGGGTGGCTATAAACAAGCAGCAGAATTGTATGTATTCCTTTTATCTTTATTTTCTGCAAAAAAATAAAAAGTATAACTCTTACACTAACGTTTTCCTCGCTGTCAGATTGTTTTCCTCATTACATTTATTCGAAGCAACCAAAGCCTCAATTCTAAGGCGCATCCAGCCTTTAGGATGCCATTTTGGATACCCCAAGAACTGATTTCGATACCCCTGGGGTATTGAGGCACTGCAATAAGAACACATGGTCTAAAGGCACTGCCAATTCGATTCACGACAAAACAGGGGATGTGAAAGAGTATAAAAATATATATACAGACTGGAAAGCACGTGTCACTTTACACTAGCAAGTGTTTCCGGGGATACAAAACTACAGATTCAGAACAAGGAGAAAATATGCGGTCTGTAATAAAAATAAAGTAGCAAGAACGCACTGGGAAGTCAGAGGGTAAGTGACCTACACCTGCTTGTACGTTAGGTCAGGATGGTAAACCTATTTCTCCTGGGAAACCTTGGCGATGTTGTAGCTTATACCTACATCAAGTGAGGAGGGAGACGTACATCAATCTTCCAGAAAGCAAGGAAGATTCATCACTTGGAAATATATCATAGGCCTATGACAATTAGTATGATATTTGGCATCTAAGATGGCCAGATACTATGCGACTTATAAGGCTTCCAACCCAAGACGGGGATATAAGTGATCCTTTGCCACCGAGGGGAACGGAAAAATGTAAGGTTCTGCAGAAACATGTCCACGGGTTTGAGATTAATGGTAAAACAATAACAAAACTAAAATATTTTGGCTCATGACTTGGAAAAGCAGGTCTTCAATCGTAGTATATGATGTAACACAATGAGATCACTCACAGTGGCACCTAGAGAAAGCGATGTCTGTAAACAAAACAACAAAGGAAGACACGAATGTGCCGAAGGCCTTTTCGCTTTACTGCTTCATTGGAGCATAGTATACATGAGTTATAGAGTGGGCTTATTTGTGTTACAGAGGTCAGGTCATATCAATGATTAGTTGTGCGACAACCTTGGATAGTTCGTGGCTTCCCGGTGCGGTGATCATGCTGTCAGTTGATTGTAACAATGACGCTTCTATCCTCTTTCTTTGTCGTGGGGCCAGATCTTGTTTGATAATGGAGGCTTGGAACCACTTAGGGAGATGACCGTCGTTATCGATGCGTACAACGAAGGCGCTCCTGGTGTATGTCGCCGGAGAGCGAGACGGTGGTGCCCGATTAGTTGTTCACGGGGTCCACGTCCTGCCTCACCTGTGTACACCTTGTCACATCCGCCGTAAGGTATACTATACCCCTGGCTAAGAGGCCAAGGGTCGACTGACCTCTTTTCTCTGACAATGTCGCTGATCTTTTTTCCCGATTGTATGTCCCACGAAGGCCTCCAGCAGATCAGTCATCTCCAAGTGTGGAAGAATAATTCTCTGAGGGATGTCCCGCGGGTCGTCTTTCTTAGGTCTGTCCATTATCTTCTCTGCCTTGCGTCTCAGTTGTAGCAGTATACCTCGGGGGTAACGGAGGCGTAGGAAGATTTTTTTGTAGACGTTGGATTTCCTCTAGAAATTCTGGGCTGCAAATTCTAAGTGCTCTTAGGAAAAAAAAACAAAAATTACTCCTTATTTAGCCTTCTTATTGTGGGCAGATGAGAAGATAAGATCGTCTTTATTTGAGAGTTTCCTATACACATAGTTGGTCGTTTCGTTCTTATTCTCTAGTGAATTGTATGCCGTTCAGCCCTCTGAAGAGATCCTGGAGGTCCGTCCTCTCAGGTACTACGGCGACACATAGCGTAACCACACTACTTTGTTACCTACAACGTGTCGGTAATGGTCGGTCGGACTGCTGATAGCGGAGAGCTAATTGCAAGTCATTGGATCTGGTCCTATTCATTGCCATGGTACTCGAAGGGGCAGAACAGTATTGGTGGAAGTTATCAAAAGCCTCTGTGGAAACAGGAAGATCACTCCTGAACTTGTAAGAAGAGTGGTCGGTGCTCGAGATACTCGTTGTTGAAACGTGGATTAATGGAGCTTACCACAGCAGGGATAATGATAGGGCAGAACAGCAGGAAGAAACAGGAGGGAGGGGTAAAGACTGGACATCCAGGGGTCACTTTGAACCAGTCTGAAAAGTACTGTTACCACTAAGCAAACTGCTTCAAAACTACCTCCAGCAGTACTAGCAGTACTGATTTCTAAATAATTGCTATATTGTTTTCAGTACTAAAAACATTAGCAGTACTTGTCACCTTTGATAATCAACAAAGAAACAGGAGACATTTATGGTGTGAGACAACCAAAACAAAAATAAAATCCCCCCATCCTATTAAAGCAAATTACATAAGGCACTAAAAACAAAAGATGTTCAGTAGAAATCCACACATGACAAGATAAGTTTCAATATCTTAAAATAAATGATTTAGAAACAGTGATAAGTGTTTTGATAATTTATATACTTCACTAAATTAACAGAATATTGTGAAGGAGCATCAAAAAAGGTTATCAGATATCAAATGCATGCATAGAATACTTGACATTGTTTAACTAGCTAAATATGAACAAAGAGGAGTGCATAGCTACATGATGCCACTACCTACTACAAGATGTACAGTTTGTGATGATTGTTTCAATAGGTTAATGATGATGCCAGTCTTTTAATGACCCATTTGTACTATATATACTGCTAACTGGATCTTTCCCTCAGAAGTGGAGGGGACTGATTAGGTTCCTTGTGAATTGTGTTCCTTGTATATTCCTTGAGGGAATATACTCCAACTCCCCATCAGCTGCACAGGGGACATAAAAATCCTATAATTTAATTTTACTCATATGCAATATATATCTATGTATATATTGTTTTCCTTTTCTCAATCACAGGGTAGCTTTCACTGAGTTATTTCTAAGTAATAATATACCATGTTAGGCCAATGAATGCCAGAATGTGAATAAATAATAAAATATTACTGTGTATCTCACAACTAAACTTCTTACTTTAGTTGTTTTGGCAATTATGCAATATGAATTCTTATATTATCTTTTAGAAATGAACATAAAAATAACAGTCAATTATGGTTTTGTTTCTTTTTTTTACCATAGTAGATGGCTCCATAAGTGTTTGTCACTAAGGTGTCCATTATTAGGCTAACATAACCTCACCTATCTGCCTTATTTCTTGATTTTTCAGGAATTATTTCAATTACTCTCATTATCTTAACTAACATTATTATGGCATTAATAAAAATAATAGTAATAAGAATAATAAATTTTTCCCAAAAGTTCAAGGGATGCGGTTAACGAGTGAGGTCAAATAGGATTGGAGAATAAATGCTTGTGGAGTCTCTTATGTGTAAAAAAGAAAGAAAAGAAAAGAAAAAAATAATACAACAAACAATGGTTTACAGTGTGAGTATACATGCAATTCTGGCATCAATAGCTTAAGCTACAAATTAGCAATTTCTCACTTGTCAACTGGGCTGGTGAAAATGGGGTGTCTGCTGTAACTATACAAGAACATAAATTGAAACTTATTGCTGTAATGGTTTAATAAAATTATAAGATTCATTTGCATAATCTTTGGTTCTGATAAATGTGTTGATAAACACATGAGAGTTCTTTTGAAAATGTTAACTTCTAAGACATATCAAAATTATCACATTAAATGACTACTCATTACTGAACAGCCTCCACTCCCCTCACAAACAAAAAGGTAGATGTAATACATGCAACATTCTGGAAGAGTAAATGTTTATTGCTTCTTGTGATAATTTCAGCTAAAAAATATCATTATATTCAAGGATACAATTTGTGGCAATTCATACCATATCTGCAAATATATACATGACAAACATATGAATTATAGGCCTTGCTTTAATTAATGTCTGAAATGGAAGGCTATCAGTAAAATCTAGCTGAATTTCTTCTCTGTACATTCATATACATTTATCGTTTCTTTTAGTATTTACAAATTAAATCCAACCAAAAACATCATGACAACATAGTTTCCCCCATCTCAAAATCACTGATAACCTAAGAGCATATTAAAATATACTGGGTATTTAAAGCTGTCCAGAAAAAGTAACATATTTTGTGAAGGACCCTTATATAAATGGGTGGACCATGGTAACAGACCAGTTAATTGTCCAGGCGGCAGTGGTGTAAGTTCTCCTGGCTGT
>NW_028234429.1:10531506-10536506 GCF_977035675.1 Penaeus japonicus | reverse complement strand
TCTGATGGCAGCAACATTCAATAACAATACAGAGGAATCGACAAGTGCTTGTCATAGATGGCTTAGGCATAGGACATATCTCATGCTCGCTTCCTCACGGACTGAGATAAATAACCTACCATCTTGGTGATGACAGCCACACATGCCCAGATGCACCACAGATCGGGCAGCACTGAGGCCTGGGGGGATTGCGTCTTTAGTCATTTATAGTTGTATGTACTTAGTTTGGAAACTTACACTCTACCCATTAGATTACCTGATAAAAAGTGCATATTATAATTGAATTGGATATATATTTTATTTATAAAAAAATAACAGTTAGTCAGTCTGCAACTGCTTGACTGTTTCAACTACTGTTTCGTAATTGAAAAATTCACCAAGAATGTAATTATTGGTAGATATTCATATTTGGTCAAGGTTAGTAATTTGATTTATTTTTCATATCCTACATTTGTATATACGTCCTAAAGCAGAGTACAAGCTCCAAAATGTATAGTAAGTCTGGTGACGTTCCGTGACATTTCTTAGCAGGTCGACCTGTGCGTTTAGATAAATGCGTTGTTGGGTTTAACGAAGAATCCAAATGAAGACTCGGAAACGTCACAAATCGCCACTACTGAACCTTGTAAGGTTGACCTATGTTTATTTCGACCTTTCATTTAGCTCGTTTCGGCGCATTATAGTCTTTCGTGGGACGCAGACAGATTTAAGGCAATGCACATGCTTCAAGACACGTGCCTTCTTGGGCTGAAAACCGCTGTCTCGATCTGAAACGAGTAAGGGAATATATGCCACTATCCCTCGAGAATGTGTGGTTCGCGTTGTTTGGCAGCTAATATTTGCAACCGTTACATATATCAAAAACACAGTCGCTGCAACTATGGTGCGGCGACGCTTCCTGGTCGCACTCGGAACTATTGGTTCATCTGTGTTTTGATTTCAATTTCAATTTCACTTGCAAAACTCATGGGAGCACATATTGCAAGATTTTGGATGCGGCGAACTTCTGTTTTGAGAACTTGCAACGATTTTAGGATACCAATGTGACCACGGCTTATTACGGATTGTTGTTTTGAAGCGTGTGGCTTTGGGACCTTGTCAAGGCGGTTCGCAGATTTTTTCATGTTCAGCTTATAACATTTAGGATGTATAACTCGTTGAAAAACGGAGAAGCCGCCATGTGGCCTGACCGTGATTAAAAACATCTAAAAAACACTCGAGCAAATAACAAGACCCTTGTTCTATAGACACACTTGTAGTCTAGGCACATAAACGACAGTCAAGGCGTAGACACCATCGTGACACGTAGTTATTAGGGAGAGTCGACTAATTCCACTAAGTGTATGTATAATCCCTATTACTAAAATGACATTGTACAAATGATATATTAATCTTTATGAATATAAGGATTACCACGTACCCTGCTTGGAAAGAACCATTAATTGTTTTGCACTTAAGTTTCAAGAACCTCACTCTTACTGTGACTCGCTTACAGGTGGTATCAGTCGTCCTCAGAATGACCCATTGGTGACAAAACAAACAAAACGACAACCTCGAGATAGAGAAATCAAAAGAAACAGGAAAGAGGATAACATGAATGGTGATATGGATAACAATTACAACTAAAGTTGTAAGACTATTCTTAACAATGAATTATAATAATAATGATAAATGAAACGGTAACTACATATCGATACAGTATGATATGAGGCCAAGAGCGATATACAGAGATTCTATCTTGATGCACTACGAAGGCGCAATGATTTCGCTACAGCAACGCCTGATACATTAGGTTCCAAGTAATATATTTTCGACAATACACAGTATAAGCCATTATGTGTATGAATGTGAAAAAACACACACATATATACATTATGTAAATATATATATATATATATATATATATATATATATATATATATATATATTATATATAATATATATATATATATATATATATATATATATATAGATAGAGAGAGAGAGAGAGAGATAAGAGAGAGAGAGATATATAATATATAATAATATAGATATATAGATAATATATATAGATAGAATATATATAGATGATATATATATATATATATATATATAATTATATATATATATATAATATATATATATATATATATATATATATATATATATATATATATATATATATATATATATATATATATATATAAAAGAGCCAGCATTTTTCTTCTTTACGAATCTACTATTCAGTACCAATAGAACACCTGAACCAATTTAATCCCCAAATATTAATTAATCATATATATATGTATATCGATCGAATAATAAAAGATAAATGGTTGAATGAAGAGTTACCAGTCATAGATGGATTTTCTACCGTAGACAATCGACGTCCTCCATCAGGTATATAATGAAGCCCTGCATTCCTTCTACTGGGAACGGCTACTTTCCCATTCTCATGTTTAACCAGTTTTTTGTCCTCTCGTTTTATATTTTTCTACCCTTATTTTCGGTTTAATATTTTAACATGATCATGCGTTCGGTAAGGAATAGTTTATTGGAAAAAGTCACCGTTAATTCCCGTCATCAGCGCACTCTGGGTCAAGGGGCTGGAAGGGAATGCCATCTCCTACTATCTTTCTTACAGCTTCACCCTCTCAGACGTCTGGACTACAAGAGACAGGTGTGGCGCGAGGGTGGCGTAATTGTGATGAAATAATGATGTACATGTGGCCAACGGTGGCAGGTCACAACAAGGAAGATGTTACAAGCCATTCTAGGTCGCCATCGAATGGTAAACTCGAAATGGATACTTAGGTAAATATTGACCATTTGAAGTGGCTGGCACTCTGGCCAAAATTAGGCCCTTTCCTAATGCAAAAGGATTTGAACATTCTGATTTGATTGGAGTCAGACGATTTATGCACATTTCGCATGCCTACAAGACCAATTTGATTCCCTATCGTACTGAGAGACGTATCAAATTAGCCTATGGGTAATTTCGGAAATATGCTGCAGCGAATACCAAGGGCAATGTCCTGAACCATATTGGCAAAATGTGCTTTGGAAAAGCTTTCTGCAAGTGTTGGGTTAGTAAAAATAATATCAAAACCAGTTTTCAAAATGGCTCTCGTTAAAGAACGATTTATAAAAGGCACAAACGTTATTAGAATTTTAATAATAATTAGAAATATCTTTCCGCAGATGAAGGTTCCCGGTTAAAAAAAATATATATATTTTTGTTATCATAATTTTGTTAAGTCCAAGGGGAGCTTTGTACAAGGGAGCTTTAGATAAAACAAATACATGTTGGAGTTGTATATATTCCTGTATTTTTCCATTCCGCTTGGACATTGGCAGTGCGAGCAAGATTACTAAGACAGCAAAAAAGAAAGAAATCCGGATTCATTGCCCTTTCCTGCATCTATGTATAGACTGGTCAGGACCGGGAAAAGACGACTCCAATGTGCGATGCCGTTAGCCTGTCTACAGAAATTCCTCCGCAAATAAAAACGTTTATAGTTCTTGTTCGAAACGTTACGGTTTAGTGCGTTTCCCTTATTACTGTTACCTTGTTTCATTTTATCTTTATACATGTGTATTCAAAGAACCGTTTACGAGTACATGTGTGTGCTCAGGCGCGTGCAGGAAGAGCGAGTAGGCTAAGCAGAAAGGAAGGATTACCAGGAAGAGTAAGGTACGTAGTAACCGAAGTTCCAATTTCGAGGAATGCCGTTTCGTCTCTCTCCCACAATGCAGGTATGCTAGAAATAGCAGTCAGAAGGCTTCGGCGATGGCGGCCGAAATACGGTATGGCAGTACACTGTTTGGATGCCATCACATAATGAGATTGAAGTTGATTTACATAATTAGAATTACCATTACTTGATACATAGGGATACAATGCACCTGTTTGCACAATTCATTTGTCTTCAAAGGAAACCTCGGACACAATCAGGAAGAATAGATAAGGAGTAAAGATTTAAGCAAGGATAAGAGTGCAGCACCTGAAACCGAGCAGGCTGCATTATTGAGGTCAGTAAAGGAACCGCCTTGAAAAAGCAAACTGGCACCTAAGATCCCAACAGGTTTTCTCCCTTGATCAGAACATATATAAGCAAGCACCGTGATGTTCGTCCATAGCAAAGGGACAGACGCGGAACTGCAGGTAATGGAAGCTTCTAAACTCAGGATATAATATATCATGATATTTTCATTCTTTGATTCTTATCAAACAATCGTTTACTATGTTCTCTCAAAATGATATAAGATGTTAGATACCTAGCTCGGGGAGAAACATGAAATGGGATTCGTGCTACTAATGCAAATAACGCATACGAGCTGTGTCTCATTAAGATCCTGTGTCTTAGCATGCGTGTGGCGGCGTTTCTCGTGGCTGCCTTGGTGGTCGTGGCAACGGCTGACAGTGATGAAGTTCAGGACGTCATCTTCAGGTATGTTCTCGGAGTAACTTTGGTGAGAAGGCATTTTCGAAGTGGAATGATGAAATTTTGCATACATGTTACCTGCTAATCATCAAATGATGTGTTGCGTCTGTCTTCACATTCCGCAGCGCCCCGACCCGAGGCCTGGTGGACACTCTCAACGAGGTCGTTGGTGGAGGAATTGTGGAAGGCCATATAGGAATTAGCACGGGCCACGGAAGCCATGGCCATTATCCAGGTGGTCACTATCCAGGGGGCCACTATCCAGGAGGCCACTACCCAGGAGGCCACTACCCAGGAGGCCATTACCCAGGAGGCCATTATCCCGGAGGTCATTATCCCGGTCAAGGAGGACATTATCCCGGAGGTCATTATCCGGGTCAAGGAGGACATTATCCCGGAGGTCATTATCCCGGCCAAGGAGGACATTATCCTGGAGGTCACTATCCCGGCCAAGGAGGACACTATCCCGGAGGTCACTATCCCGGTCAAGGAGGACATTACCCGGGAGGCCACTACCCTGGCCAAGGGCAGTGCAACGTGTGGTGCAGGGGGCCCAACAACCGGAGGTATTGCTGC
>NW_028234429.1:10509006-10511506 GCF_977035675.1 Penaeus japonicus | reverse complement strand
AACAAAGCTGCGAGGCGCCGACCTCGATGTAAACACAAACAATCAAAGTCCTGAAACACCTGACACTCATAACGGACTTTTCCAGCAGAAACAAATGGCGTAGAGGGATGAGTCCACCGACGGGGCTGCGATCCCTTTGTTAACACTCTGTTTTCGTTGATCAGGGTCAGTGATAGTGGAATTACCGAGACCGATATAAATAAACATATATTGCAAATTTTCGTTTCCTTTCCATTGCGGGGATATTTTTTTTCTTCTATGAATTAACTAGATAGACACAAAAATTATCTTCCTACTTGTATGTCTTTCAGTATAGTGTACATCACCATCGACGTCGTACGTAGAACACTATCAGAGCTAAAATCCATAAGTTTAAAGTCAAAGTAGTAATCCTCCGTCCTTAATAAGCATTACTTTTCCAAAGGGGACCGCAATAGGAATCTATCCCTCTAAGAAGCATGAAACAAATGGTATGCAATAACATTTCTCTATAAAACGAATTTGATGTTACCTGTGGCAGGTCTCTTGCCCCTTTAATTAGGCCCCATCGCTCCTCTCACCTGGCTACTGAGACTACTTTTACGGCCTAATCACGACATTCGCCTCCGTAACGAAATCGTCAGGGTCACTCTATGATACATATTACTGTTACTCACCCCGTCATCCCTCCCACCTGCCCTGGGGGTTTTTGCTAAACGTTTCTCTTTGTTGCCATCTAAAATGAAAACAGCACTGTCCTCGTTGCGCCATGTTCTTTGTGCGGCGGCCGGGTAGGTGTTTAGGGAGTCACTTCGCTTGGTTGTAATTGTATAATTTTATCAACACCTTTGTTCACGCGGTTGTCATTGTGTTCCTATATGCTTTTCTTCTGTTTATGACACATCTGTTCAACAGAGGGTGTTTACGTGGTGTGATATTCACATTGTTCCAAAACACTCCAAATGATATGACCGTGAACGTTAACCCTTTCTATATTACCTCTACATTTCTCTATTACTTCGAGGAACCCATATTTGTTAGCGTTATTAATAAATTGATCACAACAGAACAACTGAAATCCGGACATCATAATTCGAATGATTTACTTTCGTTTGCAAGTAAAACATGTTGGCGTGAGTCTGCTTACACCTGAACTGGATACTCAGCCTACATACCACATACATTACATTGGCTCAAGCGAATAAGTCCATTGCTTCTCAGCCTACACATTCACCCAGGTATTCACACATCGCGAGTTAGCCTAAGCAGAGCTGTCGATGGTAATATCGCAATATTAGATGGCGAAGCCCTCTCTCTCACTGCAGATGGTGCTCTGCGACCTCACCGCTGCCTTTCGCCAGGACCTCCTGCTGCCCTACGAGGGATTCCAACACAGGGGGCGCTCACAAGGGATACGGCGCCGAAGAACACAGGTGGGCGTGCAACAGAATGTTTCTCTCGTGGCACCGCAAGATCCTACAATACACAATGGAATCAGTGGGGCCGGCGGCGAAAGTGGGACAACGGCGGCGGCGGTGGCGGCGGCGGCGGCGGCGGCGTGGGGGGCGTAACACTTAACTCTCTCTCTCTTTACGACCGCGCCAGCACTAAAACGGCACCGGCGAGCTAATACTTGTGAAGGACGGGGTCTAAGAGTCGAAAGTCGCGCGGGACAAGACTGACTCTCGCCCGGCACTCCATAACCATTAGAAAGTTCGATCGTTGCGTCACCATGTCGCCGAACGGCGTTTGCGTCATGTCGTACAAGAAAGATTACTTTCGTAAAGACTGTGTGCAAGTTCCGCCGAAATATCAATTTGCAGAAATAGATATTCATGTTAACTAGCCTGATACCCTAAGGAAATATCTAATATCCGCGAGTTATCCGATGCATAAAATTGCAATGTCATTTCATTTTCTAAATATAGATCGGGCAGCATGACGTGCTGTGATGCCATGTATATCAGTGGACGCTGGCCTACCCCCACATACGCACATACACACATACACACAAGCTGACACGGCCGCATGAAACGGGGCCACGTGGTGGCTGCGGCGGCGCCGGCGGAGTACCTGAGGAGTGTGAGCGGCGGAGGAGGTGGAGGTGGTGACTGAGGAGTCTGCGGGTGGTGGGAGCCAGCATGCTTCGCTTCCGTGACCCGGGGCCCCGCGCTGTCCTTATCCTGCTCGTCAGGCCCTTCCGGCTTCCTTGTGATCGCGCTGGCACCGACCGCGGCTCTCACGCTCGCTCCCCCTCCTCCTTCCCCTCCTCCTCCTCCTCCTCCTCCTCCTCCCTCTCCCCGCGTAGGATCCGCTGCTACGTCGCTCCGGCGCCTGTTGCTGCTCGCGCGCATCCTCCTCTTTTTCCGCAACCCCAACGATCTCCTCTCACGCCATTTTCCTATCTAAACTACCTTGCCGCTCCATTTTCTGTTTTTCTTCCCTGATATTCCATCTTTCTTTCCTTCAGTTGCTTATGCGGCGCGTATCTGCCTCCCAATAGTTCTTCCTGTACCACCTC
>NW_028234429.1:10466506-10474006 GCF_977035675.1 Penaeus japonicus | reverse complement strand
AAGGGGGAGACGGATGAAGGAAGATAAGGAGAGAAAGAGGGACACAGAAAGGAAAGAAGAAAGCAACAGGAGAAAGGGAGGGTATAGAGAGTATGATTAGAAGGAGGAAGAGGAGGTAAGGAGAGAAAGAGGGAAGGGAGGAAAGAGAGATAGAGAAAAGGAGAGGGGTAGGGAGATTGACAGGAAAGAAGAGATGGAGGAAGGGAGGGAAGGGGAGAGAGAGTGAGGAGAGAGGATGAGAGAGAGGGACAGAGAGAAGAAGGGAAGGAGGAAGAAAAAAGAGAGAGAGAAGAAGGAAGAGGCGGGGGTAAGGAGGGAGGGAGAGAGAGAGAGAGAGAGAGAGAGAGAGAGAGAGAGAGAGAGAGAGAGAAAAGGAAAAGAGAGAAGGAGAGAGAGGGGAAAAGAGAGAGAGAGAGGGGAAAAGAGAGAGAGAGAGAGAGAGAGAGAGAGAGAGAGAGAGAGAGAGGGAGAGAGAGAGAGAGTATAGAAAGGGGGGAGGGAGAGAAGAAGGAAGAATGAGCGGGAGAGAGAGGGGAAAAGGGAGGGAAAGAGGGAGAGACAGAGGAGGCATGCGAAGGAAGGAAGGAGGAAGAGAGAATAGAAAGGGAGAGGGAGAAAAGAAGGAAGGAGGAAAGGGAGAGAGAGGGGGAAAGGGGGGTCAGGAAGGAAAAACAGAAGAAGCAAGATGGAGAGGGAAGGAGAGAATAATGGAGAGGATGCCGAGGAGAGACTTTTATATTTCAACGCAGGAGTAGGTTGACCGGACGTTGACATTAAGACAGAAATGGAAGAGATTACCCATGCATCCTAAATGTAAAGCAATCAGGCAAAATCTATTTAAAGAAATCGTAATAGTCCGGTAAGCATCTGACACGTCTTGAGAAATGTGATACGCTTTTGGCTAAACGTCGTAGGAATAAAGCTGATGCATTCCGTGGTCTCAGGACGGACACGAATAAAGTTCCTGTGGTTCAGAAACACGAAATTAATCTTGGTACTTTATACAGATCGCCAGTGAACCCTCTTTTGGCTGGAATGCTTGCGATATCGAAATGTCAATGAACAATTCCAGGGCCAGAAATGTCAAACCCGGATAATGTAGGCGGGCTCAGTGTGAGTCTGTGTGTGTGTGCTGTGTGTGCGTGTGACTGTGTGTGTGCTGTGTATGTGTGTGTATGTGTGTGTGTGCGTGTGTGTGTGTGTGTATGTGTGTGTGTGTGTGTGTGTGTGTGTGTGTGTGTATGTGTCTGTCTGTGTGTTCTGTGTCTGTGTGTGCATGTGTGTGTATACGTGTGAGTATTCCCTTCGTGCATCGGCAATAGATCAAAGAGATCCTTCTCTTCCGAAACTGCAATCCCTCAAGTCCACAAAAATAACAGCGTAATTGCCTTACGCCGCACACAAGCGGAGTTCCATCCGAAAGGGGGCGCAGGTGCAGCATGCATCATTGGGCAGTGATTATGGAAATGATTGAAAATGGAAATCCAGCGATGGCAATTGGCCGGGGCTTTTTTCGAGTCAGTTATTACTTATCGACGTTGATGAATATAGATAATATGGGGGACGAGAGGAGATAAGAAAAAGGGATAATTGCTTAAAAGCGGAGAGAAGATAACGCAGGTTAGACTGGAAAAAATGGCACAGGAAGGAGCACCTTATATAACATCGCAGGGAATGACTCATTTCAGTCCTGCTCGGAAGGAAAATGAGTCCTGAATAAGACCAGTGAGCGAAGCCAAATGGGGAACATAAGGCTCTGAAATGGCAGTCAAAAAAATGCATATATGAATCGATCGAGACATATCAGATAAACAGAACCTCAACAAAGATCGAAATATATATGAAATGATAACTCATATAGGAAGATGCAAAAATGGTTAGAGCCCAAATATCAGACTGATATCAGCCGTTATAAAGGACGTTTCTAAGGCTGTTTATTGTGTGGAGACTTTACGGAGATCACTCACAAAGCATCCCATAGATCGTTCATCTTGATCCTAGGCAGCAATAAAGGAGAAAGCAACTTCCAAGGCTCTATAGCAGAGTGGCTTGGCTTGGCATCAATCATAATCATGCTTTTCCAATAAACTTCCCTCATATAATCCTTTCTCTGTGTATGATCACTTTAGGGTTAGGTTTCCATACCAAAGGATATACGAAGGTATAAGATGACCCTGAGAAAATAAGAGGGTCTGGATGCGTACAGGTGGCCGCGTAGTGACAGGCGGGTGTCAATAATACAGATTGGCTCTCCGGCCCGCTGGCAAGGGGGCCGTCGTAGGCGATTGGACTCAGACTCAACTCCGCCGGTATGTGGTCCCGAATTAGGTTTAACGCGCACACACACACACACACACACACACACACACACACACACACACACACACACACACACACACACACGCACCACACACACACACACCACACACACACACACCACACACACACACACACACACCACACACACACACACACACACACACACACACACACACACATATATATATATATATATATATATATATATATATATATATATATATATATATATATATATTTCTGTGTGTGTGTGTGTGTGCCTGTATATACATGCATCCGTGTCTGCGTGTTTACATGCAGGGTACTTTTGAGGGTAATGCACACAGAGGGACCGCATGAATTGATTATACAATATTGTTTCTCGGATTACTGCATACCCTCTTGAATGAGACCTAATAATTCCGTTGACAACACCGTGTTCCTAAATATTTTTTGTCCAGTAATACTTACATTGGATATCTTGCGATTTTATAAGTTATAAATAACCTCGAGACGTATATTTTACTCTTTATGTGTACAGTTGTGTTTCTCTCATCGATGTGAAACAAATCTCTTGTTAAGTCAAACGCAAGCAAAATTATTCACAATATGCAAAAGACACATACACACACACACTTACACACACATACAAACACACACACACACACACACACACACACACACACACACACACACACACACACACACACACACACACACACACACACACACACACACACACACACACACACACACACACACACACACACACGCGCGCGCGCGCACATACAAAAACACACGCATGCACCCAAGCAGGTACAATAGCCTGGGAATTTTAAAGGTCAGTGTAGTATATTTTTAGCAAGAATGTCGGCCTTTTTTGCGTCCTCGTAGCGACGTATTACTTAAAAAAAAAAAATGTGCGCAAAACACACACCTGCATGATGTCCTCTTGCCAGTAGAGTAAAGTCAGCTGTTTACTGATGTAAAAGTGTGCGGCAAAATAGATATGGCATCCTTCCCCTTATGTTCTAATGTTTACAATACAATCTGCTATAATAATAATTCTAAGAAGAGCTGTGGAGAACAAATTTTTTGAAAAAAAATTTGTTCTCCAAATTTTTATTCAAATTAAAAAATTATTCTCCAAAAAAAAAAAAGTGTGGTCTCTCCATCCATTTAGTGCAGACGGAGATACCGACTGGAGAGGAAATTCTTCCGATGGAATCCCTATACATTTGTCACTCGCGAATCTTATCTTTGTCTGTTTCGCGATAGCAGGTGTGACAAACTCTCATGGCGTAACCTTCAGATTAATCGATTGGCCAGACCTTGACATTCTGAATGGTGTTAACATAGATTATGAAGCCGATGAGATAGAGAAGAAAATATGTTGTAAGCGTCACAAATCTGTTCCTAAATCTCGTAAGTTAAGATGATGTCAAATGCAAATCATTTAATTGCCTTTGAATGACGCTGTTCAAAGGAAAAAAAAGTGTAATATTTTTTTTAAGACGTTAGAAATATATAATAAATAAGGGTTCACGTTTTTTTTGCTGATCCAGCTGTATACACAAGGCCAGCGCACTTAGGCGGGGACTGGCTGAGTGTGAAATCTCAAACGTATACATCCGATGTGTCTCTGTTTTATGAACTTCAATTTGGAGCAGTAGTCAATCATTTGCATGTGATCTTGCCTCAACTTTCCCATCCGTATACGTGCAATGAATACCAAAGAACATGTTCTTAAAGACCTTGAAATTCAGGGAACAGAACGAAAAAGAAGAGTAAAAAAAAAAAAAAATACGGCAAAATCATATCAGTTTTGCCACACCACGAGAGAGCAAAGGAGCTGAGCTGCAATCAGTATTCACCACGGTGCTCGTACTAATTTCTACGGTATTTTCCTCTTTCCTCTTCAATTTATCGAGGAAACTTTATATCTACAAGAAAGAGGATTCAAAGCCAAGGGGCATACATAATTAAATGTAATCATTATTATGATGTCAGTGTAGAATCATAAAAAGAGCTCTTTCTGTCTTTTGACTAAGTAGCGGCCTATTCCTTCTTCCTCAGAGTTACGGAACGTCGACTTCACCTTGAGATGAAGCAGGTCAAGGCAGTGTCAGTTTTGATACTCATGTTCTGATGAAGTAAAAGGGGTGTAGTGTACATATAGTAGATACACTTACTTAACAATCCACCGAGAAAAGCGAATGAAAATAAATGTGAAAGCTTCTTAATCTGATAAACAGGTCCACTAAATCAGCGGTCACAACCTGTGTCACCAGCGCCGCCCACGTGAATAACTCTAGTTAATTGCGACCCAACAAAGAGACCACCACTCAAAATCCGTAACAAAAGCCTGATCCAACAGCAAGCAAAATGTACAGCTCGGCGTCATAGCAACTCGTAGCATATTTTACAGAGGAGAGAGAGGAGATATGGTGGCTGAATGGCCATTGCAAAGGTGAAGCCTTACGTGGTGAGAGGTTTAAACGCACCTCCATGCTAAACCGATAGACTCCTTCATTATGATTGGTAAACTAATTCTAGGACAATATCGGCGGCTCAGTTTGAGGGCTTCTGCGTCCCACAGGTAGGAAACCATTTGGCTAAATGACCAACTGTCTTTACCGAAGGTCAGGAGCGCTTTTAGAGGATTTCCTAAAATAAATGACATGTGTGTTTCACCTGATCTATCTACTTGAGTCTACATTTGAATTCAAAACAGTGGTAATGTATGGGAAATATACATAAATTTATTGAATGCGAAAATCAAAACAGACCTGCGTTTGCAATAGGTTCAGAGTGACACGATATTGATTGCACCGTAAATGAGACAACTTCAAAAAGACAGCCTTCAAAGCGGTGGCGCTCATTTGTACAGCTGTCACGCTTCCCAATTCATCAAAATATATTTTATTTTTATCAATTACGAATTCTGACAAGAAAAAAATCATAATGATAATAATGAGATTAATCATAATGACGATAATCATAGTAATGATGATGATGGTGATACTGATAACAACAATGATAATAATAGTAATCATCATCATCATCATAATAAAGATGATGATAATAATAATGATAACAACAATAATAAATATGATAGTCATGGTAATGAGACATATTATGATAATAATGATGATAATAATTATGATGATAATAAATATGATAATAACAATGATAATGATAATAAACATAAGACTGGTGAAATGAGACATTTAAAAAAAAGTGTTCATGTGGAAACGAGAAAACAAATGAGATGAAAAACAGAAAGGCGAAATAATAGCAAGGGAGAAAGTAGTAAAGGAAATGGTGAAGAGAAGGAAAATCGAAATAGGAAGAAAAGAATAGAAAAAGATAAGGAAAAGAACAAAATATATACATTAGGGAAAATGGGAAAGTTGAAGAGAGAATATGGTACGAGAAGGATTAAGAGAAGAGAATATAGATAGGAAATTATGCAAGGGAGGAAAAGATGAAGAGAAGACATGAGGCAAAGTGGAAGTAAATAGAAAAAGGATTAGTAAGGGACAGAAGAGATAAACTGAAAGGGAGGGATGGAACAATGATGAAAGGGATAGTGAGCGTATAGAAGGGAAGGAGAGACAGTGAGGAGAAGTGGTGGAAAAAGAAGGTGTGAGGGAGAGAGAAAGAGAGAGAGAGAGAAAGAAAGAGAGAGAAAGAGAGAGAGAGAGAGAGAGAGAGAGAGAGAGAAAGATATATATATATATGTATATATATATATATATATATATATATATATATATATATATATATATAGAGAGAGAGAGAGAGAGAGAGAGAGAGAGAAAGAGAGAAATAGAAAGAGAGAGAGAGAAAAGTCCCCATAAACTTCCCAGTCTACCACTCAGCATTGTCAATGCGTGAACCACTTTTAACGACTCTAGCAATTTGGCAACGCTGAGTGGTGAGCTCTAGGTAGGGGGACCTTCCGTGGGAGGGAAGAATAGAAAGAATGATAATAAGAATAGAATGATAAATATGATATGGAGAGAAATGGAAGAGGGAGAAGAAAAGTGTGTTACTGGGAGGATATTATAAAAAAAAATACAGAGACTGAAGATGTGTAAGAGCAAAGAATAAAATATATAATAGAATGAAGGGAAATAGATCAATAAAAAACAAGATGGAAAGAAATTCTATGATGTTCATGTACTTTTTATCGAATTTCTTTTTCTAAATCGAGATCAAGGCCACGATAGAGTATAGGTCGATATCACCCTCTCCGCGATGGAAGCTGTCGGCCACCCATTATCACGTCATTCATGGCTTTCGTCTATTTCATACGCCCGCGCAGGATCGACTCTGACCGCGGATTGCATGAAGAAAAGCGAGGCTGGCGCAATAAAGATTAGAAAGTAGAAAGCGAGAGAAGAGAAGGAACAGATGGGCAACACACATCATTGAAGACGCAAGTGGGAAATGACAGAGGAGAAATAACAAAGAGAAAAAGCATCGCAAAGAGAACAGGTCCAATAAAAGAAAGGTAATGAAGAGAGGGCGTTTGAACGAGAAAAGGAAATACTAGAGAGAAAGGGAAGAACAAAACGATGTGGATGTAAAAGTATATGCGAAAAGTGTAGGAAAGTAATCAAGGATAAATGAGAGGTAAAAAAAAAACTATCAATGCATCAGGTGCTATTAAAGGAGGGGGAGGAAATGGACTCGAGAAAGTATTGTCAAAAAAACTATAAGAAAGATCCTTGTAATAGGGAAGCACAGGTTGGAAGAAGAATATAGGGTTGGAGGAGCGAAGAGGGAGAGCAGAAGGAAAGGAAGGAAGAGGGAAGAAAAAAACAACGGAAGACAACGTTCCAAAAAATATAACGATAAAGAACAATAATTACAAAAAAATAAAGCTATGAAGCTGTATTGTCTATAAATCAAAGAACAAAGTTTGAACTCTCCATTGGTAACTGATAGATCCTTCATCAAATCCATATATAATCTGTCTTTTTAAAGAATGAAGAAAGGAATAGTGGTGACTTTAGCATTAGTCAGTACATAAGAAATAATCGTAATCCAAAAGACTTTGGCGTAAGAACTAGAAACAAAGAAGATTAAAGTGTAATTAGATGATAAGAGTATGTAGTCGGATCTAAGAAGAATATATATATATATATATATATATATATATATATATATATATATATATATATATATATATAT
>NW_028234429.1:10444006-10446506 GCF_977035675.1 Penaeus japonicus | reverse complement strand
CAAGAGGGATGATGATTATAAAGATAATTAGTAATGATTGTTGCTATTACTATTAGTATTATCATCATCATCATTACTATCATTATCATGATTATTATCATTATCATAATCAT
The DNA here is from genome assembly GCF_977035675.1 of Penaeus japonicus. Taxonomy (NCBI): domain Eukaryota; kingdom Metazoa; phylum Arthropoda; class Malacostraca; order Decapoda; family Penaeidae; genus Penaeus; species Penaeus japonicus. The sequence continues at coordinate 10,446,393 of NW_028234429.1, read as the reverse complement.
TATCAACATCACAATAACAAGGATAATTTAGTGTGTAGTGACAGGCCCTTGTGACCTCAGTCAAATCGTGAGTCCCTTGTTCATTGTGCTTCTGACAACCGCACACCACACCAAATAATGATAATGATAATGAAAATTATGATAATGATAGTAACAATAATTGTAAGAAGGATAAGGATGGTTATTATAATAGTGATGATAATGATAATGGAAATGATTATAACGATAATGATGGTAATGATAAAATTAAGCAAGATGATGATAATTGATTTGATGACTATAACAATGATAATTATAGTAATGATAATGATAAAAGCAATGGTAATGATAATGATATCAGCGATATAATAATAACAATACCGACATTGAGAGTGATGATAATGGTAATAGTAATAGTAATGATCATACTGTAGAGAATAATCATAACGATGATAATAATGATACTGACAAAATAATAATGATGATGATAATAACAAAAATAATGTTGATAATAACATTAATGATGATATTTTTTTAGTAATTATGTTAATATTGATGATGATAATGATAATAGTAATTCTACGAAAAGTATTATCAATGATGATAATAGTAATATTAATAATGAGGATAGTAGTAAAGATAATGATAATAACAATAATGATCATTATAATAATGAAATTAATAATGATAATAGTAATCATTATGATAATAGTACTGATAATAATAACAATAATGATTGATAATAACAACAGTACTATCAATATTAATCATGACAATATCAATAATAATAATAACAATAACAACAATGATAAGTCGAGACAAAGAGATGCACTATAGGCAAGCAAAAGATGTCATTACCAATGCAAGCAAAAGATGTCATTACCAATGCAAGCAAAAGATGGCATTACCAATGCAAGCAAAAGATGGCATTACCAATGCAAGCAAAAGATGTCATTACCAATGCAAGCAAAAGATGTCATTACCAATGCAAGCAAAAGATGGCATTACCAATGCAAGCAAAAGATGGCATTACCAATGCAAGCAAAAGATGGCATTACCAATGCAAGCAAAAGATGGCATTACCAATGCAAGCAAAAGATGGCATTACCAATGCAAGCAAAAGATGGCATTACCAATGCAAGCAAAAGATGGCATTACCAATGCAAGCAAAAGATGTCATTACCAATGCAAGCAAAAGATGGCATTACCAATGCAAGCAAAAGATGGCATTACCAATGCAAGCAAAAGATGGCATTACCAATGCAAGCAAAAGATGGCATTACCAATGCAAGCAAAAGATGGCATTACCAATGCAAGCAAAAGATGGCATTACCAATGCAAGCAAAAGATGGCATTACCAATGCAAGCAAAAGATGGCATTACCAATGCAAGCAAAAGATGGCATTACCAATGCAAGCAAAAGATGGCATTACCAATGCAAGCAAAAGATGGCATTACCAATGCAAGCAAAAGATGTCATTACCAATGCAAGCAAAAGATGGCATTACCAATGCAAGCAAAAGATGGCATTACCAATGCAAGCAAAAGATGTCATTACCAATGCAAGCAAAAGATGGCATTACCAATGCAAGCAAAAGATGGCATTACCAATGCAAGCAAAAGATGGCATTACCAATGCAAGCAAAAGATGGCATTACCAATGCAAGCAAAAGATGTCTTTACCAATAAGGAGATGGCTTGAAAGAGACTTGAAAGTAGGAACAAAAATGTATATATCTTTAGCTAAATAGAACTAATCATATTAAGTTCAATATACTGCAAAAAATAAACAAAAGATAAAAGTTCACTTTCTAATATAAAAGAAAAAAGAGAAGAATGTGATTTTATGAAGCCATGCGTCTGTAAGGGCTGTCGTTTTTTACCTAACCCTATTTCTCAAAAGTATTATGATTAAGCACATCTTGCATATTCTCCAAGAATAAAAGAACACCTTCTAGCTTGGTGGATACTTTTTCTGGCACCCAAGTTTCGACTGCGATACGTAAATAAGAAGTGTTTAGTAATGTAATTCGCTTTTATGTATATATATATATATATATATATATATATATATATATATATATATATATATATATATATATATATATATATATATAAACTTCTACTGTTCGCTAACGAAACTCACCTCCGCCTCGACTGTTACTTGGCGACCTAACGAGATGTCAACGTCACGTGAATAAGTGTCTCACGTTTCACTTACGGGAAATACCCCCAGGCCTTGAGAGGCTGTCTCTTCTTTTCTCGCATCGCCTTCTCTTTCCTTCTCCTTCTCCTCTTCTCTTCTCCTCTCTCTCTTTCACCCCTCTCTATCTTCCTCTCTCCTATCCGACTTTTCTTCATTCAGTTGGCTTCGTTTTCCACTTTCTTCCCTTAAGTAGTTGAGAAAT
>NW_028234429.1:10416506-10424006 GCF_977035675.1 Penaeus japonicus | reverse complement strand
TATAATTTTTCACTATTCTGTAGGGGGATAGTGCACAGTGATTGTTGCATGGCCTTCATGGCCTTCACACTTTTTTGTTATGTTATTAAAGTGTATGGAAATCAGCTAAGACAGATTGGTGTAACATCATTAATCCATTGCAAATGGGAGATAGATTCGCTTGTCCATTCTCCAGGATTATTTTTATTTCAGAACGAGGCAGCTTCACACAACATATTTTGACTTTTCCCACTCTATTTCAGTCACTCATTGTAAAACTAGAGCCTTTGTTTTATTTTTTGTGTTTTATTGTATTGAGAGACTTATATTTGTCATATGACAGGCTCTAGCAATGCTGCATTATCTTCTTTATATTTAGTGTGATAGAAGTATTGATGTGTTATGGGAGGACAAAAAGCAATTTTATTTTTTCATATTTATATACTGTCATGAACAAATACAAAACATATATCCATCTACAATGAAGATAATATGAAGCAGAAGGAAACCTGTGCTTATGACAGTGAGTGCCACAGTAAAAGGCACCCCTACTGGCACAGGGGCAAATTGCAGACACTTGGCATGGTTTGAGTCACCTTCCTCTTCTCATTTTGCATGCATGGCCTTCATCAGCAGCACTTTAGAGCAAGAAGTCGGCAACTTGCCCTGTGCCATCACTCTATAGAGATAGTGCTTGCTAGAGATTTGATAGGTGCCATTTAAGGCTTTCTAGCTGGTGCTAGAAGAAAGCAGTGCCATCTATGTTTTGAATGTTAGGTGAAACCCATTTTGCTTAATATTACAGCAATTATAGTAAATATAACTGCAATAGTCATCATCACTCATTCCTTACTAATAGTACAATAAAGTATCACAGTGATCAGAAATCCCAAAATGTCATGTACGTCATGACACCCGTTGTCAGGCTAAAGTATGTCATGACACCTGTACGCAATGGGTTAATGTTACCCAATTATAAGACAATCAGGTTTGTCAGGTTATGAAGTTGTAAAATTGTAATCAATCATTCTATCTCCTATGCACAAGTTTTAGACTATTGTTTGCTGGCTTGCTTATGGAGAAATTACATAGCTACCATTGAATACTCTTTGCAAGGAATAAGAATGTTTGATGTTATATGACTGTCTTCCAATATAATGCACATTTGATTACAGATATAAGACATGTAGGCTGTGTGTAAAATGTTTTAGATATTTATTAAGATCTCATTTACCATAAATTAAAAAGCAAACAGCTGATAGTACTAAACAAATATTATGTCTATGGATAATTTTGTGTGTGTTTTCTCTCTTACTTTCTTTTCGTTTTTTATTCCTTGATATTTCTCGTTATTTTGATCAATGCTTTCATTGCAGACTGCAGGGAATACCCATGGCTTATGAGAAGATACAGTTGCTCTCATCTAATGGATGGTTGTTTGACACAAATCCTTTCAACCATGTTGTAGTTCGAGCTATGTTCTATGTCTTCACTCCTCAAATTGGCAGCATATTAGAAGGTTAGTTAAATATTTATACTCAGTGCATTTAGAAAAAAATCAAGAGGAATGTTACACTGATATATTTAACCTCAGTTATATTTAGTGGATAATTTTTATCTTTTGCATTGCATTGCTTTTGTTATGTTCAACTTATTGGTGTACATGATGTACCCATTTTCATAGCTGGCTTCCAGTATTTGCTTTGAAATTAATAGTTATGTTTTTATTAATTTTCAGCTACAGTGAAAAAGAAGTCAATAAATCATGTGGGTTGCCTTGTTCATGGAATGTTCAATGTGTCAGTTCCCAGACCACAAGACACGCCAGCTGACAATTGGTGTGGAACTTATGTGCAGGAAGGAGATGTTGTAAAACTTACCATTACAGATCTGAATCTGACCAGCTACATTCCTTACATCAAGGGTGAATTAGATCCGGACAGGTTAGTTATTTTGATTTTCATGAATTTTTCTATAAATGGGTTTTATTATGTATAGTTATCCTTTAATAGTTGTAGCTATCATTTCTAAAAAAAAAAATATGTAATAAGTTTCACATTTTGAAATAATTACAACTTGGACAAACAGATATATGAGGACAATTGGTAATTTGAAAAGAGTAATATTGATTTTTCCATTTTTAGTAAAATTATAGTAATAAGTGAAACAATATAGATAAGGAAATAATTATAATAACAAATACATTAGCATATTTATGAGAACACTCAATGTATGAAAGATTTTACTGATGTTTCTTTATAAGATTTATTAAATTTTCCTTCTCATTTCATAGAGTTCAAGAATTGGTGGATGCCAGACGTCTGGAAGAGGAGCAAAAGGCCCAGGCCAGCAAGAAAATCACTTTTGATGAAGACAGTGGAATCAGTAGCAATGAACACGAAGAATCTGTTGTGCCCGACGTCAAGAAGAAAAAGAAGAAAAAGAAGAGCAACGGTGATGACCAGAATAACTCTCTAATGAATGACTCAGTGGATGAAACAGAAGTAGACGGCACTGATAAATCACCAAAGAAAGCCAATAAAAAAGACAGTCATGAAGAAGATGAGAGAGTGGCCACTGATACACCTAAAAGAAAAAAGAAGAAACAAAACCAGGAAGATGAGGAAGCCACTAACACAGATTTAGTAAATGATTCTGAAACAAAAGAGAAAAAGAAAAAGAAAAAACATAAAAAGGTAAAGAGTGATGATGAAGAAGTTAAACCAGAAGAGGAGACAGAAGAGATTGATGTACTTGACTCCTTGTTAGACAAAAGTATTGCTAGTATCTCTAATGATACACCCAAAAGAAAAAGGAAAAGAAATAAGGAAGATGAGGAAGAGGCCGCCAATGTAAACTTATTAAGTGATTCAGAAATTAAAGAAGCAAAAAAGAAACATAAGAAACGAATTGAGTCAAGTGATGTAGATGTTGCATTACAGGAGGATGCATCTGAAAACGTGCTCAGCATGGCTAGCGACTTGAATGATACTCCACAAAGAAGAAGAAAAAAGAAAAAAGCAGATGTTGAGGAAGCTGTCAATTTAACTATATTAAATTCTGATAATGAAATTAAAGTAGAAAAGAAGCTTGAGAAAAATAAACATGGAGCAATAGAATCAAAGGAAGAGAAAGCGGAAATTGGTTTGGATCACATATTGGATGGCCTGATGAAGGATATGGCCTCATCAGATGCCCTGAAACCAAGAAAATCCAAGAAACGTAAAGCAGATGAAGACCTAGACAGTAGTAGAAGTGGGAAAAGGAAAAAAATAGCCAAATAAATATGCATTTATATTATATAACTGCATTTGAAGGTTGTTCTTTGGATTTGAACATCAATTAAAATATGTTTGTTGAGATTGGTTAAATATTTATAATCACATCCAATCTTCATAAAGACTCTTATGTATGGAAATTACAGTGTTTATGGTACTTACATGTATACATTTTGTTTCCAAGTTTGTTTCTATACTACAGATGCCAAATATTGTTTGTAGTTCTGTAAGAGTTTACCCATCTCACAAATTTAATAAACAATCAATTATTCCTACTGCATAAGTTGTACAAGAGTTTATGGACAACTCTATACTAGAGTGAGAAAAAAATTGCCCTGAAATAAATAGACAACATGGGAAATAAATATATGACTATCATGAATTTTCATGATAATGCAATGATTTTTTTGTTTGTTTGTTTTCCATTATTAAATCACTTTTACAAAGTCACTATATGTTTCATTTAGCCATTGGAAGGTTTTGAAGATCTTTCAAGTAGTTTTATTATTTATTGTTTTACTCTATACATTTTTATGGGGAACTGAACTACCATGGAAATCTAAAGAAAACATGGTAATTTTGTGCTAAAGTACTAGTCATTTCTCTCTTGCTCTAACTGAAGTCTAGTCCTCATTCCAATTAGAATTTTTAATGTCCTTTTGATCAAAAATATTTTTAGAAAACATTATTTTCCAATTTTCTGCTGTGCCATCTTTAGTCATCTGTACCAAAAAAAGCTTTGCATCTTGCATTTTCTATAGACAGATGTAAAGCTCTACAAGAACTTCCTTTGCTTTTCGTTAAATGGCATTAGAGTTACATTTACCACTTGTGTGGCATTTTGGCCTTTTCCTGCATTGTCAACCATACCATAAAAACTTATTTAACCCTTTAACCCATTCACGCCGGGGCCGTTCCGGCTTTGCGCTGTCGCAATACCGGGGTTCTCGAACGCATAAGCTTAACGCCTCGAGATTCTCGGGCGCACAAGCCGTGAGCCTGGGTTGCCCGCTCGCTCTACCCGAGCGCACGGCTTGCCCTCATAGCTCGTCCAGGACGTCTGACGCGAATACCACAATACATGCTATCACATCAACTGGCTCCAATGGGTTAACAAGTGGTAAATAAGACCAATCATCTACCTAGATGCTTCTCCATCATTTTTTATTTCTTGAATACATGCATGTCCAAGTAGTATTTATTAAGAATTCAATAGAACAATAATAAAATAAAATCAGGTGAAACATACACAAGGCATCAAAGTAGGTGCTTAGTCCTACTGATGACTGAATGTCAAAGAGTTAACCACTGTTTTGCTACATTATTTGTAGACACAGGATTTTGTTTTGAAACCTGTTCAAGGCCAAAACACTAGTTTTAATTTGAGTTTTGCCTTCATGACTTCAGTAACAGCATAATAATTGAGGAGAAAAAATATCACTCTTATTGTGAATCTAAAATGCAATACAAATAATTTATCAATGTTTTTACAAAATCAATTGTTCCCTAGTACTGGATGATCATATTGTATATACTAATAAAAACTGAAATGTTATTAAATCAAATGTTTGGTATTTACAATTTATTTTATCTTCCTTAGGTATTCTTTCAAAGATAATTTTCTATATAGGAACAATTTGTCACATAAAAACTTGTTTAATAAAGAATCTATAAATATCTTTTCCCATTAGAAAACTTTAAAATTAAGTTTCTAAATGGTTTCTGCAACAGTTTTACATAACATTAAATCACATCATATTTGTTTTTTACCACAGACATTTAGAGCACAGTTACAAAGACCTGTCAACCAAAAAGAAACATTATTGTGTTCATTCACTTCACTTCCTATAAGTTGACAGCAATTCAAACTAACCAAACAACTTGACAGAGAATTCCCCCGCACGCATACCAACAGCTCTGACCTGCACCCTCTACTCTTATCTACCAAGAACTTGTTTTACAGCTTTCCATTCATCTTGAGATAAGGGCTTGAGGTTTGTTCCAACTGTCTTCTGCTTCGCCTCCAAGTCATTCAAGTGGTTCACTTTACTTCTCAGACCATTGCGAAGGTTGTTGATCTCAGTATCCAACTGTTTTTGTTCTGCAAGAAAATGGATATTGACATTATTTTTTCGTCAAAATTTTTTAACCTCACTTATTCTCACTCTCCTCCTCCCTCTTTCTCTTTCTCTCTACCTCTCCTCCTTTTCTCATTGCCTCTCCCTCCCTCATTCTCACTCTCTTTCTCTATCTCACCCTCATTCACTCTCCCTTTCTCTATCTCACTCTCCTTCTCTTTTACTATCTATCATTCTCTATCCCTGTTTCATCTCTCTATTTTACTCTCTCTTTCTCCATCTTACTCTCCTCCTCTATGTCTATTTCATTCTCTTTATATTTCTCTTTCTTTATATTTCTCACTCTTACTTTCTTTCTCTATCTCACTCTCCCTCTCTTTATCTCTATCTCCATTTCACTCTCTTCTTCCGTCTCTTTCTCTATCTCACTTTCACTCTCTCTCTACCAAGGTGGCTTACTTGCTAAAAAATTCTTCCACACTTCCTTCTCTACTTTCCCTTTCCCTCTTTCTTACCCTTTTCAATGCAGTCGACGACAACTGTGTTTGGGAGCTTGAAGAACATATTCCCAACACATATCCAACTCTTGTTGCTTGTGGACTGACTGGCTAATTTGTTGGTCTTCAGATGTCGCAGAGCTTCACGGTTGGTGTTGCGCCTACGATCAAGTGTGACAATTTCCTGTCTGTCAGATATCACATCCTCTGCAGCAGCTTCGACTTCTTCCAAGTGCTGCTGGATCCGCTCTGGAGATACTGCCATTATTCCTGCCAAAAGTGATGCTGATATTACAAGAGCCAAATCTCTAAACAGAATACGTTCTTTTTTGTGATCCATTTCTTTCTTTTAACATTCATTCAAACTTAAATCTAAATCTTTATTCATGTTCTATAAATAAATAAATAAATAAATAAATAAAATCAAAATAAATAATCATTACATATGGATTTACTATCACTAAAGTTTTAAACAGGCTAGACCTACCTTCATATCTAAACATGTTCATAAATATGACAATAGAATAAACATGATATATAGAAACAATGATTACGTCTAAATCATTCACTTAGAATACAATGTAAAAACAATAACTTAATTTTTTACTTTGATAGTGAATAAATACATATACATATATATACATAATATATATATATAACATATATATATATGTATGTATGTATGTGTGTGTATTTATATATATATTATTTATATATATATTTATATTTATATATATTTTATATATATATATCTTTATATATATATATTTTATATATATATATGCCATATATATATATATATGTGTGTGTGTGTGTGTGTACATATGTATTTATGTATATACATATATATGTATATATGCAAATATGTATATGAACACACACACTCACTCACACACACACAACATATATATATATGTAAATATATATATATATCTGTATGCATATATATATACATATACATATACATATTTGCATATATATATATGTATGTATATTTATGTATATACATATTTAAACACACACACACACACAGACATATATATATATACACATATATACACATATATATATATAACATATATATATATGCATATATAAATATATACATATATATGTATATATATGCATATATAGATATATATATATATGTGTGTGTGTGTGTGAGTGTGAGTGTGTATGTATATGTACATATGTATTTATGTATATACATATTTACACACACACACACATATATATATATAATTATCTATATATATCTGTATATATATATATAATAAATATATATATATACTTATATATATATATATCTTTATATATATATATTTTATATATATATATAGATTATATATATATATACACATATATATACATACATACATACATACATATATATATATAGATATGCATATATATATGCATATATATATACACATATATATATATATTTTATATATATATATGTATATACATATTTACACACACACACACAGCACACACACACACACTCACTCACTCACTCATCACTCACTCACTCACACTCACTCTCACTCTCTCACTCACTCACTCACACACACACACATATATATATATATCTGTATGCATATATATATATATGTGTGTGTGTGTGTTGTGTGTGTGTGTGTACATATACATATTTGCATATATATA